>NC_041335.1:17778826-18078826 GCF_004354835.1 Perca flavescens | reverse complement strand
TGTGTGTATACTGTCAGAGTGAAGACACAGATTGGGGGAGGCAGGTCTGGCACTGTGTGGTCCACAGCACTGCAGGGTCATGAATGATTTAATGGCAGGAGAGGTGAGCTCTGTTCTCTAGCTCTCAAGATGCACACATGACTGAACAGAGTGTTCGATGTATCGATATTCTGAATAAACCAGATTTCTTAGGGTGATATTTATGATGATGTGTATTTATATGATAGACTTTATATACAACTAGGTTTACATGTAGCTCCACAAACGGCACCGCTGCTGTGTTTTGCTGCAGTTTACTGTATCAAAAAAGAGGGAGTTCACTCCTACAATCCTGTGTCGATGTTAACCTTGCACATTTTCAGTGTAGACTTATGTAAGTTTCAAATACAGAAGAGGAGGTGGAGGATTTGCAGGCCCACTTTCTTAAGTACATGTTACAGAAATACTCTTTTTATATCAATATTGTCCTTTACAGTACAAAACCACACATTGTATCGTTCTTGTACTGTATGATGGTTTTGTGAGAATAGGTTCATATTTCACTGTGTGTTGTAATACTGCTCCAACATATCGCGTTATAGCCAGGCTATTAATGGACTGCAGTGAGCATGGTCATATACATTCATATAGACAGCTTTATTCATGTGATAGGTCACATGTCATGTGTGAGATCAATTCAGCCACTCTTATTTCTTTCTTTAAGCTCTCTCTAAACAGTTGTTTTTCAGTGATACAGCTTTGATAGGTCACAGCAACAATAAAACGTGCTACGAAATGCAAATCCAAATGGTACCACATTGCGAGACAATCATCCTCCCACAAAAGAATTACCATTTAACTTTGAGGGATTGAAAAATATATACATGTTTGAATTATTCGGACAACAATGTAGACACAGAGGAATAGCTTTAGCTACACAGGCAATACTCATAGGATTAACATATGCAGAGCATTTTTTGTGTACATGCCCTCTACATCACACAGACAACAGGGCTATTGAAAGACGAAGGACACCTTTGTCTTGCTGAAGAGTACCAGTGTGAGAACACATGTCCGGCATCACTGGCAGAAGGACGCGTTTGAAAGAGATTAATAACACCGAGCATGACAGAGCGGGCATTTCAATATGAGAAACAAATAAACACAAAGACAGAGGGACGGGGGAAAGGTATGCGTGTTGGTAGCAGATTGGGAGGGCGTAGGTCGGTGGGTGTCTAGCTTGCTTGGCACTTCCTTGGCAGTTCATCCTTCTTTCATGCTCCATTTAATCAAAATGAAAGCCAATGTGCTGTCTAAGGTTGGAACTATTTTGAGGCATTGCTTCTGGTTATAGACTTTATTTTTTACATGCTGATAAGGCCATTTTTGAGGCCGTTGTATACATTCAGCACTCTTGAAGCAGAGTGTGTCCCCTCATCCTTTCAGGTAAGAATAGTGCAGTAAACATTTTTACACAATAGGATGTCCTTCATTGTACTACACTATTGCAAAACTGAACATTAACATAATTTCACACATCCTATTTATTTGTATTGAATTTTAAAGGGTTGAGATTCAGCTGCTTGAGTAATGTGACTTTATTCTGTTTCTTCATTGAATGAGACACTTGCTTTGATTATTGCACATAAGTGATGTTTGTTTTGTTCTCTCAGATATTTCTGTGCTGTTTTCAGAGCGTGCCCTGCCCTCCTTCAAATTACTTCTTACTTTGATCCAAAATATTCGTACTCCGTAGCCCACCTCTCACTGATGATTATTTATTCTCAATTTTCCAAAGTCCTTTCCCACACATTGTGCCTCCCAGTACAAACATGTTCCTTCAGTGGGGCCAACAGTGTATCACCTTTTCACTTTCTGCTTTTTTTCTCCCTCTTGACCCCTCTCATCGTGTACAGCTTTAGTTACAATGTTAGCGCTCATCAGATCCAAACTTTCCACTCTTCTCTTTCTTTTGTACTTCTTTTCTTTATTTTTATCCAGCTTTCTAGTTTTGAAGATGCTCACATTTCTTTACCTCTCTTCTGCTTCATCCTCTTTATAGTCCTTGAACTGACCCCCAGCCTTCCCATGTGTGCTTCTTTATATGTTCTCAGCTTTGACAACCCTCTTCAGCCACTCTCACCCATCAAATCCCAACTCAAGTGCTCTCTTCCTGTTTGGGAGGGCTTTTCTGAGGGTCAGGGACTTCTCTGCGGTTGGTATGAGTCTCATTTAGAGGGGGGAACACAGGCTTTGTGAGAACAGAAGTGTGTTTTTCTCAGGCCACAGGTGTGCAGTAGTGGGTTGTTCCTCTTGTATGTGCCGCCTCTTGCTTGAATAATAGACAAGGAAAGTTAATTTAAGCCCTATTCGCACAGGACTAGTATCACCTGGGGACTTCCTAGTAATTTGTAATAATTACGGTCATCTGTGATCTTAATCCTGTGCGAATCTGCCATGTCAAGTTTGTAAGGTTTTACCCCATTTCACAGTCTGTAATGTACCACAAAGGGCAGGAACTGCGATCTTCGTACAGAGCCCCCCCCCCCCCAAAAAAAAAAAAAAAAAGATCTAGTGGGTTTGTTCAATCTTTATTTTAAAGTCCACCTGAACTTAGTTGGCATGTTTTTTTGTGTCCATGCAGGTGTACAGGCAAGATGTCTAAAAAGCCAAAAACAGAGAAACGCACATGGACTCTACAGAGATAAAAGAATATAAACGGTGTTCATAAACGGTTTGCCAGAACATTTCATCCACCCAGACTTCAAACCTTCCAGACTGTTGCTCTGACAGCATAAAATGGACGCATTTCATTTATTCAGAAAGTAAACTTCTTTAAAGGAGCACTGTCAGCCAATTAGGTTTCTGTCAGATCATTTTTCAACATTCGTTTTTAAACCTACTTTTAGAGCCCATTCACATCTAGAGCCAGCACCATGCATTATATCTGGATATTACAAAGTGACTAAAACTTTGGATACAACCCTACCCAGGTTGTTGTTAAAAGCATTTACATAGAGCACATACTGTAGTGATGCAGCTTTTTGCAATAGGAGCCCCTTCTCTCTTGCAGAAATGAAAGCTAGCTGTGTTTAATATTTACTGCAGAGGTTTTGACTGCAGCGTGTAAAAATGAGCACTGTGAAGATTCTCCGTCTCACCTTTAACCCATTCACCTCTTTTGTTCTCTGCATTCTTTCCTTTTTTTATTTTCTCTTTTTGCCTTGTTTCATCTGCTGTTAGTTATGGTTGATGTCATTACATCTTCTCTATCAGTGGGCCTATTCTTCCAAGATAAAGGTTTTCCTCTGGGATGTGCCCTCCTGTCCTCCTTATCTCTTTCTCTCCACACTGTGGTGGGTGTCACCCATCACTGTTCCCCACTAAGCAGGCAAAGATAAAGAGGGTGAAGTGGAGGAGGAAGAGAGGGGAAGGGACCCAGTCTCAAGATGGAAATATCAGAGAGGAGAAAACGAGGACAAGAATTGAAAACAGGGTATGAGGAGGGTATAATGTTGATGGGGAGGCGAGGAAAGCTCCATAAAAGCAGCTTGACTGTCCACCAACTGAATGAGTCCCACACTGCTGATAAGGACGATGGAAGGAATAATGATGACAGTGGGGGTGACAATAGGGTGCTTTTTTTTTAGATGCATTCATCTCGCCTGCTGTGTATGACTGTGTACTGTATGAGCGAATGAACATTTCTGTGCGTGCCTGCCTGCCTGCCATATGCCATTAGTGCTGACTACAGAATCAGGAAAGAGCTGCAGTGAGAATCTCAACGTGCCCTGTTCATGAACACACTGAAAATGGCTTGTGAACAGCTGTGTGTGCGTTAGTGATTAAGGTGTCTCAATGCTGTGTGTGTCAAGACTGCGGATAGATGGAAGTGTAAAAGGACAGCAGGGCTGTGTGTGTGTGTGTGTGTGTGTGTGTGTGTGTGAAAGAGAGATATGCAAGATAAATGTTTAAACGTATGTTTTGAGACAAATAGAAGAGAGCTAAATGTACATTATCACATAACATCTTCTATTTCTTCCCCGTTGGCACTTCCCCCTCTCTCCCTCTTTCTCTGACCATGCCGGGCCGGTGAGGGGCCCGGGATGCTGCAGTGGGGTACACCGTTGTCTTCCAGAAACCATGAGCCTCCTTTTCCTTCTTGCTTAGGTATCCCGGACCCAGGGGTGTATGGGCCAGGGAGGACAGCTGGCTGTGGATCCCTCGTACTCTGAGAGTACCAGGGGCATGAACCAAAACTAAACCAAATTATAAGTACTTAACGTAAAATGTTGTAGTGTAATTATTTAGTTATTTTCATTCTTTAAAAGTCACCAGAATGCAGGAAACAAAGTAACTGAAACTCAATATATTTGGGTGGAGGAGGACAGCTGGGCCCCCCCGCTTTGGTTTCAAAATCCTCCCTATTTTTGAGGTCTGGCGAAGTCTGCCAGCGGAAGGGAGGCGGAGATGCAGAAGACAGTTGCTAGCTAGGTAGCTAGTCTTTTGTCAGGGGGCCTGGTTTCATCTAAAGTCGGTTGGAAAAACAATAGACGCATCCCAAGCTCTTCCGAGCTTTTTTCCCTGAGTTGCTCTGATTACAACAAGACTGTTGCGTCATATTCACAGAAGAAGGATCCGTTTTAGCCGTAACCCTCCTGTGGGGTCCAGCCAAAAAGAACACAGCTACAATGTTAATGGTGCAAACCTTCACACCCGGCTTGTAGGTGTTACATTAAAGCTCTTCAAATGTAATTTCCTCTCGTCACATTTTCAGGATGAAAGAGCCAACTCTTTAGGCTTTTTTAGGGGCTTTCTCGTTTTAAAGGTAGGATTTGGCAGGCTTAATGCTTTGTCTCTCACCCTCACAACTCGCTGGCCGGCTCCTGTTTTTGTCCCGTTCCCTCCTGAGAATATTATCCTTCGGATCAATTTCCCCACTGTGAATCTAATCAAGGATACTTGCAATCAAATTTTCTCTTAAGAGCTATGCAGCTATGAGATTTTAATGCCCGTCCACATTATGCACATAGTCTTGGGAGAGATTCCAGAGGCTTTGGGTGAGGGTTCACTTCAATAACATTTAGGGCCCTATTTTAACGACCTGAAAGGCAAGTATCAAACGCAAGTAGCTTTGTGGGCGGATCTCTGTTGCTATTATACCGGCGGGATAGATGACTCTTGCGCCCGACGCAAATCTAAAATGGGTTGGTCTGAAGTAGCTATAGGTGTGGTTTGGACGTAACGTGCAATAAACCAATCAGAGCGTTATCTCACATTCCATTTAAAAGCAGGTGCGCTTGTTCCATGGCGGATTGCTATTATACTGAAGGATTTGCTAGGTGCACGCTCTTAATACATCCATGGGCGCATGCCAAGAGCAGTTGACAGCTGAGGAGACCGACGTTTGCTATTGATTTTTCTTTTTGACAAAATTTAAATAAAGAAATGGCACAAAAACATACTTTCCGATGTTTTGGGCTCACTGTCACTGAATCATGAGGTTATGAATGCATGGTGGTATTTTTGCAATGTAGTCTAACATTAGACCGAGATTACCTGACTATAGACTATGCAGTTCTTCTGTCTCTCCTCTCCCGTGCTGCTGCTGGGGCATTTGGGTTAAGTGGCATTGGCACATGCAATTCAACATCACATCTCCTTAAGTCCTTTAATATTTCCTCATTTTTGTCATTAACACATCCATGTCATATTCAGGTCATATTTTTCCTTGTATTTATGTATAGTTTGCAAAATTGGGAACTGCTGGGTCCGTGATATGAGAGAAGCAAAGTGTATGCACGGTGTGCACACTCTACATTACAGCCAAGCATTTGCCCTTAAAATAGCATCTAAATAACGCGCCACTGACTTTAGATTAGGTTTTTCCTGGTGTGTGGCGGAATTGTTTTCTGAAACTGCAAAATAGCACCAGGTAACGTTTGCGCCGGAACACGCCTCCTCTTTTTGCTGAACCGCCCCTGCGAGCGCAAGTTCATTCAAGTTCAGTGACATACCTCAGCAAAGTGGCTTAATGTAGCAGTGATAGAGGGGGGCATCTGTCTTTCTGTCCCAGGAGGGAGGTGAAGAAGGTGAGAGCACAGCTCTGATATATGACCACCAACTGCTGGGCATACACATATACAGTGTATGCACACATGAACAAACACACACACACACACACACACACACACACACACACACACACACACACACACACACACACACAAAATAAAGCCAAGGGCATCTTTATTATTCTAGCATGTGTTATTTTGCATATTTAACCTGCATTAACACATTTTATTGGCCACTTGGGGGCAGCAGAAACATCCTGTAAACACAACATATTATTACTTCATAAAGTTGATATGGCAAACGTGTTAGCAAACAGTGATGAAGCAACATTAGCATGTCCACCTGTTGAATGTAAGTCCAATATTCACTCTCCTTTTATCTGTTTTTAGTCTCCATCTCTGGTTTTTCGAGCTTTTTTCTCTGAAAACTGCTGCCTGCTGCAGATGGAAACAAAGTCGCTGAGAGAGACTGAACCAAAGAAAAAATGTGAATGATTTCTACCTTTAATTTAATATAATTCCTTTTTGAATAATTTTAAAGGTAAGAACATATTTCTTAACCTTTGCATTATTGGCAGGAGATGTATTATCAGGCATCTTAAAGTACTTCATAACGCATTTGTTTTGACATCTATCGTTTGGGAATGTTTTATTACAGGCCAAATGTTAAGCAAAGAGACACTGCATATTGTGTTTCTGTGACCTTAGGCTTTTCAGTGACAAAAAAAATTACCTCCATCACTTCTCAACGTCTAATCATGTTGGCGTTCAGTTTGAGACGTGATGCTCTGTGTGGCTAGACTACACACTGCATGCTCATTATCAGCGGAGTGCGATATATTCTGTTATGATAGCCGTGCCCTGGTTTAGAGACCTAGATGTATTGTCCACACTGATGGCACAGCAGCTGTTCCTGTTGGTTTAGTCTTGGCATGGCTCTTTGGCTACACTTATTAAAGCATGTAACATTCATGCTACACTTGGCAGGGGCGTTTGCTGGAGTGGTTGGTGGTTCCGTCAAAGTGTTGACGCGAGTCTGGGTAATCCACCGGCTGCTCCGCTATGCTTGTGCATGGCTCGGGGCTGGCCCTATACAAAAGAGCAGACATGAAAAGCACCATAATGAGGCACAGGCTGAAAGAAAAGGCATGTCTCTTTCCATTTATCTGAGCGAAAAGAAAAGAGCAACATAAAATAATAGAAGACAAGGAAGAATGATGAAAATAAGCCTCACAAATCCAGGATTCTGGCCGCGCTGTCTCTTTGAGTTTATCTTTTTTTTTCATGCATGTGTTTTATTATGGTAATAAAATGTTGGATAAAAATAGTCTGGGATGGAAGAGCAACGTTTTCAATGGAAAGAGGAGAAAAATAGGAGGGAGGGGCAGGGGTGCAGCTTAATGTCATTGATAAAACATAAAGAAATTTAAATTGTCATCTGTCCCTCATACCCTCCATTTCTGTCTTCTTTTTCTTTTCATCTCTTTCTTTTCCAAAGCTTCAGTGCAAACATCACAAGTCCCAGGGCTTCACACAAAACATGAAAACATTGTTCACTCTCTGTCATGTCATAGTTCAACTTCAGAGTGCTCTAACTACAGTAAACAGTGCCTATCATTTTTTATTTTTTTTCTTCAATATTCCACTTCCAAAGAAAAATCGCTGCAGAAGACTAACATTAACAGGTTTTGCTGCAGACATATAAATGTTTACATTTAGCAAACTGGTGTCAGTAGGCATTTATACCTACACTCTCGAAAGGTCCTTTTGTTAAAACAGACTCCTCCGCTTGCCGCCTCGACAATCTCCCGATAAGTATTCTCTGAGGAAGACAAAAAAGGGTACAAACAGAGCGGAAGATCAGAAGAGGTTGTACTTTCTCTCCACTGCAGAGAACTTCAAGGCGCTCTGTCCTCTGCGTGCTGTGATGTTAATCTTTCTGCTTTAATGACCTCTGACCTCCACAGGCTCAGAGCAGAGGGTGGAACACCTTATACTGCATAATGAAATCCAATGCACTAGGCCTGACATAACTCAGAAGTCTATGGAGAGTGTCTACTGTTCCTCTTTACCAATGCAGTTGTTTGTCTTACTTAAAATAGTTTGTGTAGCTGCTTTTATAATTGGGGCCCTGTGAATCACAATTACAAAACAAATCTTCAAAGGGAGCAAGCTGTGTGTGTGTCAGCTTTAACAGCAGCCAGACGCCGGCCATTTTTGAAAGTGTTTTTAAGAGGCCAGATTACACATCCAGCAGATACTGAGCAGGTATGCACTCTACAGTGGGTTTTCAAAGCTGGTGTGCTGAAAACGGCTGCCTAGTGCATCTAGAAAATACAGAGTGAACCAAAAAAGTAAAGTAAAAGGTGTTCTGGAAAACGGAAACGATGAGCTGCAGTTAGGTGATAATTGTCTGTCACCATGACCTCTTGTGATGTAACCCTTTTTCCCATAGGTATAGTCATTTGAACCATTGTTGATATACATGCACTGATATTAGCTGCTTTAACAATACTGCAAACTACAGCCTAAAATGTCCAAGAAAAATCAACACCTCTCACCCCCTGTAAGTGCCTCTGCTGTACGTGCCTCTGAGGCATCCTTACTGCCAGTGTACTGCAGGGCCTCCCATTGTACACAGAGTCAGAGTCGTGACTGTGCTAATATCCAAGCATGCACTGAACAGGTAGACAGTGAACGTGTGCCCAGATGGAGAGTTAGACAGAGAGAGGGAAAAAAAGTGTTAAGGTGATGGGTCAAGGTGACTGCAGCATCCTTCCCTTTCATCCCACCTGGCGGGTTCCACCTGTGCAGAAACCACCTCTCCTCTCCTCTGCTGATTGAGCTCAGACTGGTTGTTGCCAGCTCTATGACATGCATTGTTTATCAGATCTGCATAGCTCTCCTGCTCATTCTTACTTGGTTGTTTCTTAACTCTCACGTTTGGAAGTCTCCTCTTGTTACAGTATATCTGTATATACTGTAGGGCTGGGCGATATGGACCTAAAGTCATATCCCGATATAATTTGGCTGAATATCGATATAGGATATATATCCCGATATTTTCTTTCCGCAAAGTGAGAGCAAATGTTCAGTCAAAGTCAAAGCCAAATATGACATGTCACAAGTAGTTTCATAGAAACCGGCTATTTCAGTGAACAGTTGCAAAATCAAATGAATAAATAATAAACAGGTTTCTTCACCTGGTTCATGATTAAATGCTCAGCTGTTCAAATAATAAAATGTAAACATAAATACTGTATAACAAAAACAAAAAGGAGTACCTTTTTTTTTTTTTTTTTTTAAATCAAAGCTCCATAAGGTGCACATTTAAATAAAAAGCCTATAAAATAAAAGAGGCCAATCCAAAAGGAGTCAGCAGCTAGAACTATATTGATATATGCAATATGGTCTTATTCCATATCTCATTTAAAAATATATCGATATATCGCCCAGCCCTACGTTGACTTTAAGACATCAGCAAATATTGTATATATGTCGTTGGTAGGGCTGGACAATATGGAGAAAATCAGACATCACAATATTCTTGACTAAATACCTCAGTATCAATATTGCGGCGATATTCTAGGGTTGACAGTTGATGCTTTTAACAAAATATCTTCACACTTAGATTTTTTTTTTTAATCAATATATTTATTAATTTTCACATGAACAGTTCACAGATTCAATTCAGTAAACAGGTAAACAACCTTTTCTGAACACCCTCCCACCCCTGTCCCACCCCCTAATAGACAGAACACTCAAATGTACAGTGTTACAAGGCACTCAGCTGGTATGTAAGAGAGAAGTTTTCATAAGTTAAAGTAAAGAAGGGTCACATTAACAGATCAGCATTTTCAATCAATGTGACATTTAAATTATTAATATATTCAATAAAACTGCCCCATAACTTTTGGAACATCAACGATTTTTTTTTTTTTTATATTAAACATTATCTTTTCAACCGGCACATAGGACAAAAGTTCTCTAAGCCATACAATATGACTGGGTGGTTCTTCTGATTTCCAGTGTGTAGCTATACATTTCTTCGCTGCTATAAGAGCCATTTTAACAAAACGTAAATTCTTCCTTTGATCAAGTTGGAGGGTTGATTCATCCCCCAGTAATATGAATCTCGGGTCATATAGAAGTTTAACCTTAATAATCTTATCAATAGTTTGTATTATATTTCTCCAATAATTTTCAAGTTCCGAACAAGTCCAAAACATATGCAATACAGTACCCACCTCTGTTTTACATCTAGGACAACAATCTGAATATGACTCGCTTATCTTCTGTAATCTTTCCGGTGTATAATATACCCTATGTATAATACTAAATTGTATTAATCTATGTCTACTATTATATGAAAATGTTAAAGCATTGTTACAGAGACATTCCCAGCTGTCTTGATCAAAAGTACATTCTAGATCTTTTCCCCATTTAAGTCTAGAAGATGATACATCTTCCCCATATAAGTCGCTTAAGTTAGTATACACATAAGACACAAAACTTTTGGACCCTTTTTTCTCTCTTAAAATATTTTCCAATACGAGTGAGGACAGGAGCCTCAGATGAACTCCTTGTAATGTGGTTACGTAATGTCTCACCTGGAAGTATTTAAAAAAATGTTTTACAGGAAGAGAGAACTTTGCTCTCAGTTGTTCAAATGTCATAAGTGTGTCCTCCTCATATAGATCTCCAAACACGTGAATGCCCTTTTTGTATCAATATTGTGTTACCCCATCTCTTAGAATCTCTGGAAGAGCTGGGTTGCAGTGAAATGGAGTATTGTTGTAGACTGGTAAAAGCCAATAAAATGTTTTTTTTATCTCAAACCCCAATCTACAAGTGTGTCTAATAAATGGGTTATCGACCTCCTTCTTAACACAGGTCGGGGGAATGAATAAAGCCTTGTCTAGAGGTATTTCTCCTGCATAATATTTTTCAATTTGCAACCATGCAGGCGGAGATGTACTATTCATCTGCCAAAGCCATACCGCTCTCATTTGTGCTGCCCAAAAATAAAGCAAGAAATCTGGGAGTTGTAAACCACCTTTTTTAAATGACATATGTAATGTCTTAAGTTTGACCCTCTGAGTTTTATTATTCCAAATAAATTTCCTAATCGAGCTATTAAGAGTATTAAAAAACTTTAGTATGATAGAGACCGGAAGAGTTTGAAATAAATATAAAAATTTAGGAAGAACGTTCATTTGTATGCAATTTATTCTGCCAATTAACGATAGTGGTAGTGAGTTCCATCCTTCCAGGTCTCTAGTTATCTTTTTAAGTAATGGGGAGTAATTCAAAGAAATGCTTCTTCCAACTTCGAAGGAATATCTAGTCCTAAGTAAACTATCTTATCTGGGTTCCATGAAAAAGGGATATTATTTAAGGGCATTTTCTCCGCAGCCAAATTCAATGGCATCATAACACTTTTATTTAAATTAATTTTATAACCCGATATTTTTCTAAAGTTTTCTAACAATCGAGATAAGGTAGGTAGTGATGATTCCGGGTTAGTCAGATATAATATTACATCATCTGCGTACAATGATATTTTGTGTACGCAACCTCCTATCTCTATCCCAGAGATTGATTTGTGTGCCCGTATTTTCAATTTTGTAGGTCTCGTCCTCCTTCTCCAGAATCTTAGGCAGCCATTCCTTCATAAAGTCTACTGGGTTTCTCCCTTCCACTCCCTCAGGGAAACCCACCAGACGTAGATTCTGACGGCGAGATCTTTTCGAGTTCATCAATTTTGTCTTTCAACTGTTTGATTTCGCCGTCAACAGCCATCTTGACATCCGCGACATCCGTGTGGAGGCCTGTTAATGCTTCTTCCATATCCATCTGCTTTGTTACCACCTCCACCATTTTCAGATTTGTTGATTGTAGGTCATTGCTCATTTTCTCCACGGTTTCTGCGAATTTACTCAGGCGTCCATCGATTAACTCCTGGATCCTGAGAAATCCCTTTTCCATTTCTGCATGAAACCATGGCGGAGGGTCCGCTATCTGCAGTCTCGTAACGTTAGCTTGAGCATCATCCTTCTTGTTGTCCGTTTTCTTTGGATTCGGCATATTTATCAGGATGTTCAAAGCGCAACAAAATTGTTGTATTAAAGAAAGTACTTTCATCGAATGAAAAGCCTTTAGATAGGATTATTTAGACGAAATTATTCGGGAGCTCCGTGCACCACGTTTCACTCCAGCGCCGCCATAACCGGAAGTCTTCACACTTAGATTTTACATTTTAAATAATAGAACAGTTACAACAGTCTGATAAGTTCAGAAAATGACATCACTTTACTGTAATGCAGCCTTTAAAACCAGGAAAAGACACTTATGTCATATCACGATATTACGATATCCAAAATCTAAGACGATTTCTAGTCTCATCTCACGATATCGATATAATATCGATATATCGCCCAGCCCTAATATACTGTATGTTACACCTATTTACGCCTGCTTACATGTAAAAACTTTAACCCAAATATTTCAAGCAGTGATTTTTTATTTGTTTTTTGGGGGGGTTAAACAATGTCTTTCTTTTTAATCCAGCAAAGTGTTAAGTTGTTCCATAATAGTGTGTTACCAGTATGTGTAACACCAGTATGGTTCATGGTTGGGAGTCCATATATCCACATTTGGTTTGGGATTTTTCTCTCATTCTCATTCTATATGACACATTGTCAGGAATATTTTATCCGAGTAAGCACAGAGCTATATTATGCACTCAGAGCCTTGGTGAGTTTGAAATCATTAATGTATTTGAATGACTACCACTGTTTTTAACTCCATATATGGAACAACCCTGCCAAATTTAAATTGCTGTATCACTTCTAATCATGTTATCCTCATACCTGAAGTGTAATTGCTGAGTTAAATGGGACACTATGGCTAAAATCAATGTCAGAGTACTGATAAGAATATTTTATTTCATTAGTTTTTAATTGCAGTTTAAATCATTCACTGATTTTTATATTGATCATCACTTGGTCAAATGGTATCCGTCTTAGCTCCTGTTTAGCCAATGGACACCCCATTCATGTAGCTTACTGTCCTCTTACTTTTATCACCCTTGTAGTTTATCACGTTAGGGCCATATCCTCTGTGATGTGTTCAGTTAAGTTGTGTTAAAATAAGAACTGAATCAGTGATCAGGTGCCTTATGGGATTCTGAGAAGAGCTCTTTACTGTTCAGCACCTCAGTAATGTGGCAGTCTTGTATACCCTCACTTGATTTTTCTTACTCTTAGGACTTTAATAATTTAGTAGGGGTCCATTTAGTTTATATACTGTCAGCATTTTACAAGGAACTAGCCAGGCATTGGCCCATTTTGACTCATGGCATTAGAGCTTTGATTACTTGATGTTTCTCCTGCACTTGAGGATAATGGACGGAAAGGTGGACGATCAAGAGAAAAGCTGATGCACTGCGGGGCTAAAACAAACTGGACTGATGTATAGGTGTTCTGAGGAAGGTGCTTGGTTGTTAATGCTACAGTCATTTGTATATCACATATCCTTTGTACCTTATTGTTCTCACAGAGGGAGTGTGAGTTTTTGAGGCAGGTCTATTGAGGAGCAGAGAGCCGTTCTCTCCCTGTGGAGGGCTTATTCTAATGAAAGCTCTGTGGACACTGCGTGGCAGCTCAACCAGCTATACTCGTACTAATAATCAACCCTGCCACGACTTTTAATATCTTTATGCTGATTTTGTTTATGTCATTTTTCTCAATTTCTGGTATGTATTGATTTCAGTTATGAAAAGACTTAATATGAAAAACATGCCAATGGTAAGGACAACCTACAGGCCAATTTATTGTTAAGAAATGATCAATTAGTAAAATCAAAAACTTCCTCTAGTATTTAGTCAAGCCATTTAACTTTATTTGTTTTACTTTATTTAGATTTCAATGTCATTGACATAAAAACAACATTTTTGCACAGTTCATCTTTTCTGTTGTAGTTACAAACTTTCTAATTCCTCATTTTAGTACAGAAGTACGGAAAGTATTTGTACTACTGTAGAAGTTTGGCATCATTCCGGGCATTATTAGTGGGGTACAAGCGTGTGGATCCATTAGCGCCTGCACTAAGCTAACCAGCTGATAACGCTAACTCGACCAACGTTATAACAAGGGAAAAAAGCTTATGAGGGGTTGTTTGGCTCGAGGTCAAGGTGCAAAGCAGCCTAGGGTGAAATTACTCCGAACCATCACTTTAAGATATTTATGTCCCAGCCCGACCCGAGCCCAATAGTTAAAATCAAATTTTTTTCTTCATACTAAAGACACATGTACGTTTGTTTGTGTGGAAAGCCCGCTTTTATTAAGCAACTGTAGGAAGGCATTTGGAAATGTCAACAGATGAGTGCATCAGCTCACACGGGGCAACAAGCACACGTTAATAAGCTGTTTAATTTAAAATGTTCAATCTGTTAACCTTTCCTGATTCTTTGTTTCCGACCATGGTCAGAAAACCAACGGAGACTCGTTACCTCCAAGACCGACGTTATAAAATGAATAACGTCGTCCCGTTTCTGGTGAGCAAATGAATGAACTTGGCTTTCAGTCTGGGGTTTATTTCGGACACCGCACACACTGTGTACAAAACTTAAACTTATTCCACCAACTCTGCTCCGGTCGCATCTACACTGCTTCCTCTTTCTCTCTCTCTTCTGCCCACTTTCCACACACACACACACACACACACACACAGACACACACCATTTTACAACAAATGCCTTATCGCACTGATGTGACCGAGCCCGACCCGAACCCGAACATCATTTCAAAATATCCGTCAGGCTCGGGTCGGGTACCCACACTCTACATCAGACTGCATAAAATGTGCAACACTTCTGAGTCATCTGCCAGATGGTTGCACTACAATAAGATTTACATATTGTAGTATAACTTTACACATGTCTCTGTATGGATAACTGCAGGAAGGCTAATTAATTGGGACATGCGTGAGGTGGTTTAATCTGATATTGTTGTAGGCTGCTTTTGCATTTTACTGTTTTATCCAAGCTTATTTATCATGTGGGAATTTAAATCAGATGGGCTGATCTGAGGTTGACTGTAATCCTCTTTGGTGAGCCTGTGGTAAGTTGACCACAGAAGGTTCTGTTGACTGTCAGTATATCCATATGTGTAGTGAATGTAAAATCATAAGGCAGCTGTAGTCTACAACTGCCTATGTGGATGCAACAGTGTCTTTTTGTTTGACTGATGAAGAAAAAGGGTTATAATGTCATAGCAGTAATATACAGTATGTCAGTTTGAATGCAGCTAAAGAACAAACAAAACATGCAAATTTGGAAAAGTGAGTGACCTAACTGGGAAAAAATGTATTTTAATTTCACATATTTGCCTCTTCAGATTGTCATCCATTTTATTTTCTGTTCCATTACATTTCTCTGCTCCACCTGAGGTCATCTGGGTCAACATACAACAAAAGATGCTTGTGACAGATGAAACACCAGGGAAGTTTTATGATGTGTCCTGTTACATCCGTGCCCCTTTCTCTCTCGATTACTCTCTAATCATTCTTCCACTTCTCTCTCTCACACTCCTCTTTCTTTTTTTTCCTCTGACTTACACTCCTCTCTTGTTCGCACTGACACTGTAAAGGATAAGCTGTGTGAATGTGGAGAGGTAACATGACAGCCTCTAGAGTGGCTCTGCTCCAAAGGCCATCAGGAAGGTTAGACAGCAAACAGAGAAAAAAAGGTTGTTGCTTTTTCTTTTCTGCTGTACATGACTCATATTGACTATCTTATGCTTGTCTTGGAGTTTGATGTAAAGTATACCCAAATACCAAGAGGCTGCTAGTTGGTTGGCCAGAGACTACGACTGTTGTCCCTTTATCCCTTTAATCTGCAGCGTAACGGTTTGAGTTCCCTCTGTGTGTCTGTTGGCTGCCCCGAGGCTCCCAGAGACTCAGCAGCAAATGGCCTGCTACTCTTATCAGCACCTCTCTCCCCCTCTGCCTCACTCAGTCTCCCTCCTCCTCCTACTCCTCCTCTATCCCTTCACCCCTCTCTCCCTGTCATCAGTAGCCGTCTGCTACATAATCCAATTATTCTTTTAAGCCGACACGCTCTGTAACTCACCACAAACTCTACGGATGACGCCGCTCTGCATCACGTACACACATCCACACATAAACACGTACGCACACTCCACATGCACAGATTCTGGTTGTACATTGTAGTTGCCCCCATCTGCTTGTTTTGTCTATTTTCGGGTGTCCTAACAGAGGACTTTGGACTCTGCTGTCACCCTCTGATTCACTGTACCCTTGAGGTGACTCTCTCTCTTTCTGTATGTTGTCCTCCACCTCCCTGCTATGTGTTTACCAGCTAATGCATCTGTCTTCACAGACACAACACCTGACACAGAAGGTCCTGCTCCCTCTTTGTGTGTGTGTATCTCTGTCCTTATGGGGATCAAATGTCCTCACAAGCCTAGAAAGATAAAGAAAACCCTCAGGGAAGAGGACATTTTGTCTTTGGAAACCCCTTTCCCTCACACCTTTCTGACGTTGGATTGGTAAGTTGTCCCTACCTCAAGGGTTAGGCATGTAGTGTGTTACAACAATATATAGACATGTGTCTGTGTGAGTGAATGGTTGTATGCCTGTACATGAACATACTATCCTCACTTTTCCCCTTATGTTCTGTGTTAAAGAGGCCAATCTACAGTTTTCTGCTTCAGTCAACAGTTTGTGTGCTAAATGGCCCTTCAGTGTAAAATAAATGTTATTTTTGCAGTGTCACGGTGTGACAGCCCGCATCACTGCATCTTAAAAACACAACACACGTACTGTAAAATTGCTGGCGTGAAGTAAATAGTAAATGTGCAGTGGCAGACATGACAGGGTAATTAATCCCCTGCATTCTGCAATTTCACCCCAGTGCAAATCTTGACAAGTATTTCTGCCGCAAAGGGGCAGCGAGTGTCACAAAAGGAGCTGCGCTCGGTTGTTTTTGGTGCTGACGCGACAACAATCAAGAGTAACAGATGGGGTGTGTGTGTTTGTGTGTGGGTGGGTGACTAGGGCTGGCTACAGTATGTGTTTGATCTGAATCTCAACAGAGGGAGTGTGAGCAGGACCTTCTGTCTGTCTGGAGGAAGACATTTGGGAGATTGTCTGTTTGATTCGCTGAGAGGAGCACACAGTCTTGGTGCCTTTCTGGGAAAAAAACAAGCGTTGTCTGGTTGCTTTGTGGAGCTCTCAGACGTTAGTTGACATATTTCTTTATAAATTACTGTTGTTTCAACCGTTCTTGCTGTTTTTCACTCTATCTGGCAGTCTACATACATGTATTGTGAAGAAAGTGTCTTTGCTGTAAAACAATGCTGAAATATAATGCACTGTTTCTCTGTGCATCTCAGTCAGAGGCCAGACTTGGCCTTACTGTATGTTTTTCTCTGTCTGTGTTGTTGTGTTAAAGCTATTTTATGTGTTGTCTTTTGTATTGCACAAATGTGGTTGCACATTTCTATAAGTGAATTCTGGGTAAGTACACTTCATTTCGTGTCCAGGTGCCACTTGCACAAGTGTGATTTGTAAAGGAATCCCGGCTCACTCCAATGTGTAGATTGCAGCTGATCCATCTATGAGCCACAAAACATCAACACCAGATCCTCCTCCACCGCCATCAGTGTGGCGTTGCCCAGCACTCATTACTGTATGTGTGATATCTTTGTGTCGTGCTTTCGCACTCATACCCCTCATCCTAACCTGACCTGTTTCCCACAGGGAGAGTTTTTTGGGGAGGGAGGGGTTGGAAAAGCAAGGTGGGATGGGATAGGGTGGGATGGGGTGGTTCCTCTTCCTGCTCTCTTCCTCCTCTCCCTCCCTCCCTCCACCTTGTTTTCTACCTGTGTCTCTATATAATGTTCACCTGTTCCTCTTTGACTCTTTCTCATTTCCTTGCCATTTTTTTTTCTGTCCGCTCTGCTCTTCTCCTCTGCCTACTTTCTTCTGTCTCTCCCTCGCTCTGCTTCTCACTGTTGCGATTAACTGGGCTCTGTCTTTATGTCGTATGTCCTTTTAGGCCCACGCCGTGCATCGCTGGCTAATCGATCAGGACAGTAGTGTGAGCTCTGAGATGCCGGATGGCCAAGGAGTATGGCACTTTGATGATGAAGTAAATATCTGCAACACGTATATCTGGCTTTTCCTATTTCTATATATCTATATGTATATATATATATATATTCTCTGTTTATGACCATCTTGTATCTGTCACTTAAAGTTTGTGTCACTGTTGTTGCTCTGCTGTTGTTGTTTTTTATCTTTATCTCTCTTGTTTTTGTTCTGTGTTGCTTATGGTATTGTAGTTCTGGTTCCTTTGACTTTCTAGTGTTGCTGTTGTGCTGTGAGCTGATTCAGTCAGGTGTTGTGGGATCAGACTGGAGCTTTTTCTTTGTTCCCGTCCTTGCTTGACGTATTGTACTAACTTGCTGATTTTTATTTTTTCAATTGGTTGTTTTTCTTTTTGCGTTTTTGTTGTTGTTTAGTCTCACATATTGATATATAACATTAGTGTGTATCTGTATCTATATTCACATCTATATCGGTGTCTGTGATTTCTCTGGAAATTAATGTTCTCAAGCAGCATATTACATGGCAAGAGTCCACGGGCAAAATATAGATAGATTTGACACATTTCCCATCGACTGGATACAAGTTGTCTGCATATGCTTCTACACAAAGTACTTCACACAACACAGGTTCACAGTAGTGAAAATAGACACAGTCCAAGTATTTTTCCTGTGGGTTCTTCTGATTTATAAAATATGCTTGTGTCATTTGTACCACTGTGTTCGTGTTTAGGATTAAATCAAAACACATGCTGTGTGTGTGTGTGTGTGTGTGTGTGTGTGTGTCTGTGAGATAGAGGAAGTGTGTGAGGTATATGTGTGTGTTTTGTGGGACGACCTCTTTATTCTTATTAGTGTGTTTGTGTGCATGCTTTATTTCTGTCTGTGCATGACCTTAGACTGTGTATTAGATTTGAATGTCCGTCTGTGTCGCCGTCTGTGTTGTGTCTGTGCTTCAGTCTGTGTTTGTCTGTTTCCACTGTGGTTTTTCAACCGTAGATGTTGTGGTTGTGCCTGTCTTTGTCTGTGCCTTTGATGTGTCAGTGTTGTGTTTGTGTATTGTGGCTGTGAATTTCCTATGTCACTGTTTGTCATGTGCTGTGCCTGTGCTTTGTCGTGTTTTATCTGTTTTAAACAGTCAGGGACATGTTTGCCAAAGGTTTTATTGTACCTATCTAATAGATGATCTTGAGTCCATTTCCACTCTGTGGAGGAGAGATCATCTAAGTGCAATAAAGCTGCTGGGAAACTTGCTCCAGACGACCCTAGCCCATGATGATTTGCCCTCAAATCCTACCTCCCCCCTTGCTCTCATGTCAAATTCCCAATCCTACTCTCCTGATCTCCATATTGCTCCCAACCACTCTGGAGCATCATTGGCTTAACCTTTTAATGAACCTTAATTAAACCATTTTCAGCTGACAAAGTAAAGCATTTGGAAATGCAGGCATAAGAACAAAAACATTGGGTGAACACATTTAACACAGAATGAAGGTAATATGCAGTTCTACACACAACAATATGGAGTATTGACTTTTCCTCTGTGATGCTCATGAATGCGTGTGCATTGGTAAATTTTATTTTTCCTTTTTTTCTTTTGATTTGTCTTACCTTTTGTGTGAATGAGTGAAAGAAGATATTTTTATTTGATTGTCTTTATCGCTCAGTTAGGACTATATACGTCATCCCGTTAGAAGTAAAGACTCAATGCAGCTGGGACTGTAGACCCAGTCTAATGTTTTTCTAGTTTCCAAGTAGGACCACTGATGGTTTGCAAATTACTTAAATAACAAGAAGTGAGGAAAGGGAAAATAGGATACAGTGGATACAGGAGGAGAATGGTGAATGTTAAGTGGGAGCAGAAACGTATGAACACTTTCGTCCCAGAGTACAGAGACAGAGAGTGGCGCAGTGATAGATCGTCCTGAAGAGCCCAGGTCCCCTCACTAGCCCTCAGCCAACACAGCAGCATAAACTAAACCCTGCAGCAGGAAGTCTGCTTACTCAACTAGTGTTTCCTAAGAGAGTGATAGTGTCCCGTTCTGCCAGCAGCCCTCAACTCCTATCTTTACTGCCCCAGTCATGCATCTTAAAGGAAAGCTACAGTTTATTACAACTTTAATTATTGTTATAGCTCCACTCATCCATTCAATCTATCAGAAAAACATTGTACACACCAAAGAAATTAATGAGTTATGAAAATGCGGCAAACAGGAACGGCGAGACCATCATACAGGTTGTAAACAAGCCAACGTTTTAGCCTGATTTATCTAAAGTCAAGACACTAATTATCACTCATTGCACAGAATAACTGCATGCACAATTAACAATGACGCCAGTCGACCTTGTTGCCTACTTTTTCATGGGCCAACCACGGCACTGCAACTAAAATATCCTGTACAATCAAAAAAACATTTTTGGCATTTTAAAAGAGCCGTCTGTAAAACTGTTGACAGGAAAATACCTATTGTGACCAAGGTCACTTAATACTCTTTGTATTCTTTATTCTTTTTATAATATTTGTAAAACTTTAGCAGAGCCTACAAAAGTGAATTATTTTATGTGCGTCACCAAATCCCAATGTTAAGTCTATGGGCCGAGCAAACCAGGAAGAGATAACTTTTTTCAGTCAAATGAACAGGTGCCATCTTGGAGTTTGGTAACTGTCACTTTGGGTAATGATTTTAACATAAGCCTTTGTTTTTACTTTCAAATAAATTTGACAAACCTGGGAGTTTGTTTACATCCCGATTCTCTTGTCGTGTTTGTTACCCTGCTGGACCGAGTTTTAGCCAAGTTGCTGCTTTCTGAGATTTCAGCAAGGAATGTGGTGGAAACTATCTCATCATATCAGATGGGAGAACAAAGGAAAATAAAAGTAATAGACCATAGTTTTCTTTTAAAGTTCACTCCAGCTTAATTTTATTATTCTCAACCCGCTAAGAGGGGAAAAAAGCATTCAGAATAATGCAGATTGTTCAATCAGCCGCTTGGTGACTCCCAGCAACCCTCAAACTTGTCTCACAAACCATGACTCTTTCCCTGAGGGCCGATTTAATTTACACCAAAACCTAACGCTTCATCAAACTCCCCATCCCACCCCACCCCCTCTTGTAGGACAGAATTGTGATATGTCAGAGGTCTGTGTAAAGGCCCCGTCCCCTTTGCCACCAATAATAGTTAGTGGGCCTGAGGAATATCCCTTATCATCCCACAGCTCTAATTACCCCTCAGTGAGTCCTTGGAGACAGATGCTCAGGGAGCCAAGCCCCATTTGTCACAGTGCGGCTGCATGGCAGACTCAATATGAAAAAAAGCAAACTGTCACACTCTGCACTGTCACATAAATTCTCCCCCGTCTCACTTTCTCTTTTCCAGCTGCTCCCCAGCTCACTGTAGATGCAGACTACATTAGGAAGCCCATTCATGTCCAGCCACCAGCAGTTGGCTGTAATTTGTTTCGGCTAGGGGGGCAGAGTTTAATTTACATGTGAAAGGCCATGGCGTATTCAAATATTGTAACTCTCATTTTTGTCCCAGGGTTATTGATACCAGCTTCACAGAATTCAGATTAAAGGTAGAGGAGGCGTTACTGCAATTGTGCAAAACTGCAGAAGTCGTGTAATAATGTCTCAGTTGGCCAGATACCAACTTTAGAAAGAGGACAGGCAAGCAGGATTCTCCTCGTCTTGCTGACCCATTAAGAACTGATCTTTTCTAGGTTTTTGCAACAGTGAGACTCCTCCTGGGAACAATCTGGCCTACAAAGAATACTTTCAATGGAGCCATCCAAAG
The DNA here is from genome assembly GCF_004354835.1 of Perca flavescens. NCBI lineage: Eukaryota > Metazoa > Chordata > Actinopteri > Perciformes > Percidae > Perca > Perca flavescens. The sequence continues at coordinate 18,056,847 of NC_041335.1, read as the reverse complement.
TAACGATAACCTTAATGGCTTTATAAATAAAGACCACACCTACAGAACAGGACTATACTGAGTTGAAAATTCAGACTTTAAGTAAGAATCCATGTAGCATTGCAGGTGGCAGTATTTTCTTTATAAACTGTAACTGAACATAGTTATGATACTATAAGTGTTGCGAACCAGCACATTTTACAATTTCGAACAAGGCATTTTACACTAGTACAAGTATAAATGGGGCCCATAAAAATGATAATCATAAGGCTGAAATGAAAGATGTGATGCTTCTTCCATACACATGTCACTGTATCATGACACAGATATTACCAGTTCAAACAAAACAGAAGTGTACATAGTTTGTATTATTTTGTCTCAAAGCAATGTGAAGATACATTGTTCCCTCTCGTTTAGCTTCAAGGAGTCAAGGAGCCATGTCTTGACTATTTCACTTTTCAAAATCTGATTAAACCTTTTTACTTTTGTCACCTGTGACACTTCCTAAACTTTTATACTTCTATTTCACTTATATTAATTTAACTTATTTGCCTTCAAGACATCTTGTTTGTGACTTGTGTTACTTTACCCACAGTTTTTACTTGACATTTGTTTTTCCTTTTCTACTCGGCACCTTAGTTATCATCAGTTTGAGTTTTTGTGTGACAAAGAGAGAAACTGAGCGACAATCAATGTGCATGCATGCATGCATGTGTATGTGTTTTAGGGGAATGCGCAGAGTGCATGGTTAAGGTTGAAGTATACTCCAAAAGAAGTGCTGGTCCGAAAGTCTGAAAGCTTCAGAAAACTCCTTTGCGACGGACAATCATTAATTCTTACTTTCTGCCAAGATTGGCCAAGTTTGTAGTTGGTGTCAAAATTTTCACAGTTCCAAGTCCTCCACAAATTCCACCCGGTCAGCATTAGCAGGGATGAAGACCTGGTTGGCTGTCTGGGAATGAAGAGTATGATTGAAATCAAGAAGAAAAACTAAACGATAGTCAGGACAGATCTGCTCAGTGTTTCACAGACATTCTCTTTCCGAGCTAAACCTGCCCGGCTGCAGCATAAATTATGGTTTTCCTGTTATGGTCTGTGTGGAAAACCGTATTTTATGCTTCATGTAGCTGTAATATTATGTCATTGTTATGTTTTAATTTGATTATTGTAATGGTAAGTAGCAGCACAGCGCCGCACAGTAGTGGCAAGGATCAAAGAAACTAAACACCGGCAAGGCTAAATAGGAGCTGTTGATGGCTTCTAGCTGAAACGTGTTCGGTTTTCCCCCAATAAATAAGAATCTGTGAGTGCTGGTGTTTTTGTTTCTTTCATTTTATTGTTGGCAACACTTAAAGGAGGCTACAGATTCATTTTGGCAATCAAACCGTGCTTTTACTTTGTAATTTGAAAGGCTACATTCAGGTTTCCTCCTTTTAATATGGCATATTTTTTTATTTTCATGCAGCCCCCCACGATTAAACCTCAAATATAAAGTGTTTGTCGCTCAACACCAGCAGTGTATGACGCAGCTATTATAATTATGTACTGTGGAGTAACTGAAAATCCCATACTGGATTAGAGTGCAGCCCACCACTACCAGGAGTTAAGAGTTGAGACAAAATAAAACATGATGGACAAAAATATCAGTTTATATATCAGTAGTTTTAGGCCCACCTCCACCTGAACCCTTATTAGGCGTGCAAACGTGGGACCAACCCAAAGACTGTATATCACTTCCTCAGGCTCAGACTGAGTTGCAGACTCTCTTCTTCCAACTTTTGACTCATAATCTTACCACCTCGGTATGACGACCAACTTCTTTTATGTATTAATTTTTTAACAGAAAACAACTGGGCTGCCTCTAGGGTTGGGTACCGAAACCCGGTGCTTATACGGCACTGGTGCCTTAACAACTGGTATCTACCGGACCGAATACTAACACGGATTTCGGTGCCTCATTTTGATGCTACTGAAATGCCAACGCTGCCCTCTGATGCTCCGAAACGGACGTTAGAGGCAACAGAAGCATTGCTGCATGTGACGCTAGTTAACATAATACACTTGGCAGCAAGTAACGTTAGCCTACCGTTAGCTAGCAGCTGGATTAAACACGGTTAAAATGCTGACAGCTTACATTAAACGGTGTGACTGTATTTCACTGTAGAGGATTCCAACACCGAGACGTCACAGTCTGCAGCTGCCGTCGGAAAAACAACACAGATGGTGCGTTCACTTGAAACTCGCCAGCCTCGTGGTGCATTCAAAGTTATTGTAAAATACCCTTTTTTCCATCTAGTGGTTGTTTTTGTTGTTTACCAGCAATTTACTGGTGAAATAAGTTATTGTTATAAGTTATTGTTATTACATTTCTAATAAATCATTGAATTTTGACCATATGGCCTTAGCAATAAACAAGCCATTCTTAAATGTCGCCGACTGTCGTTTTGTGCTCCTTTTTTCTTTTTTAAATATGTACATATTTTTTTTAAATCTTTTTAAAAGTATCGGTTCAGGAACCGTTTAGGCACCGGCACCGTTTTAAAAGTATAATTTTAGTACCGGTATCGAAAAAAAAAAAAAAAAAAAAACGATACCCAAACCTAGCTGCCTCACATGGTCGGACGACAGGCTGCACGACCTTGTTCCGTTTGAGTATACCGCTGCTTGAACTGTACGCCTGCATAATGGAAGGTTGCTCTGAGCTGCATATGTGTGTTGAATGTGAGTAAGCGTGTGTGTTATGCACCTGCATGTACTGCACTGTAGGTGAATGTGTGTGTTGGCGCGTACATGAGTGGTCATGATGAGTGCCTCTGTGTATTTGAGTGTGTTTGAATCTGTATCTGTGTGAGGCAGCATTAAAGTAGGCAGATGGAGGCAGTGGATTAATTGGCGTTGGTTTTAGTATCTCTCTTTTGACTGCCCTTGCAGTGACTGATGAGAGCATCTCCCTTAATAGCGTATATATTTATTATTTATTATATTAACACGTCAATCTCAGATACACATGGCAGCTCAGCATCTGGCCCCTGAGGCAGCAGATATGAACTCTTTGAATGAAAAACAGCATCAAATATGTATTTTTTTGTAAATTAAGAGCTGACCATACATTGAAGTCTCTATGGGTCCCTCTTTGCTGCAGGCAGCCACTCTGCCGCTTTAGTGTAGATAACATGATGATGGAAGGTGTGTGTAAGAGAGAAACCAGGGTCTGACTCAGCAAAGCTGTGCAGATGAAGATGCCATCATACTGTCAACAAGACTGTGGAAGAAGATACTGTACGAACATCCACTGAGGCACACGTTCAGTGAAGCTCCCCAGACACATTTCTTTATCAGCACAGTTGCCACTGTGTCCCTTCTGTCAGCTGTGCCGAGTACCTCTCGCTCTTGCCATCCATCTCTTCTTTCATCTTTTTATTCCAGGCCTGTTTGCTTCGCCTGCTTCCGCTCTTTATGGTGAGAAATGAGGCTCCACTGAGACAAGCACAAACAGATGTTTTGAAATGCCACTGTCCTGATATAAATGGTAATGAGATACTGTAAACGGACATATCGACAGATTTAAAATGTAGCGCACTGAGAACAATACAATCAGAAAGGCAAAGGACTCATAGGGTGCCACATAGGGTCACCCACAAAGTTACTTTAGGATATTATATATACTATATTTGAGCTTATCATTGATTCATCTCTATCAGCATACATGCAGGCTTATAAATAAGTGCAGTTTAGACATGCTTTTTGATTGAAGCTCAATCTGTTGACAAAAAAGTTTTCTTTAATGGTAAATGGAGAATCAATTATTAATATTGTTAAAAGGGTTATTTTATGTTTATTTAATGGTCAAAATACAGGTTTTAAGTTGCTTTAATGCTTATTATAGTTTAGTACAGTTTGTACAGTGTAGTTGAAAATAGATCTTGAGTTTGGTGTTTTAGATTTTTTAAATAAAGTTTTATAGAGTTTTTTTGTTTATAGTTGTTATTGATACTAATTAAAATCTTTAGAGATGTTAACAGTTTAAAACTTGCTGGTCGTTTTATGTTTGACAAGTTCATTTTTCAACTGTAAAATATACCACTCAATATCTTTATTTACCCCTCCTGTTGTCCTCTGGTCAAATTTGACCCATTTTCAAAAAGTTTCTATAACAGAAATTTTGGTTTCTTTCAACCAAATTGTAAAAAAACAACAACACGTTTATGGTTCTATACAACGCTCTTGACAAGTAGATTAAATGATCAGTTCACTATCAGTATTTTATTTCATAGCATTTGAAAAAATAAAAATAAAAAAGTGACAAAAATGTCAAAAAGAAATGCAGAAAATTATTGAAAAAAGTGACAAAAAACTTGGAATAAAGTGACAAAAACATTGATGTGTTGAAAAAGATGCGCAAACAGTTGAAAAAAAAGTTTTCGTTTTAAATGTTGACCCAGAAAAAGTTGCATCGACGATGGGAAGACCCTTCGTCTGAGGATTGTCAGTGAATCTGTGAAATTGTGGCAATTGATGGAAATAAAAGGAGGCTGATTGAGGATGAAACAAAACGTTGTAAGCCATTACCATTAGAGATCACAGACAAATGATTTTTAACATTGAAATAGGGTGACATTTTTCTTTTTGCTGCACTTATCCCTAAGAGTACATTTATATTCTCGTGGGACTTTTAATGGAATGGCATAATGTCCCACTTTAACCGAGTCGTGTGAACTGTGGCAGGTGAACTCCAAGTCCTCGTGGAGTTTGTATCTCAAAGTTTCAGGACAGTACATTAGGTCTGAATAGAGTCTGAGAACTTCGGGCCACTTCAGCTCTGCGTCTATTAACCAGACTGATTGAATTATAGGGTGGCTGCTCGGATCCTGTCTGTTGCTGACTCAAGCCCGGTTGTGACTGATGGTTAGAGCCTTTGCTTTAAATGATTGGGTCTGTGTTCTCTGAGTGCTCAGATACTGCGTTAAAACAAGAGAGGGAGACATAGAGAGTTGTTAGGACAGATTCTGTCCTCAGTTATGCTCTTTCTCTCTCCTCCAGCACATCTTCACTCTGTATTTCCCCTTCTCTACTATACCTCTCTACTTTTGAAGATTAATGGCAGCCTGGCCCTGTGCAGACATATTGCTGCTGTCATTCTTCTCTATTGCCTTCATCCTTTCTGCTCTCCTCTTTCGTCGAGTATTTCTAACTCCCTGTTTTTGTCTTCCACAGGTCAGTCTGGCTTTGTCACGTTGAGGCGCATGTGCATTTGTTGAGGTGTCTTTATGTACTCTATGCATGAGAATATGCAGGGACGTGCACAGACATTTTGGGCAGCAGGGGCTCATGGAAAAAAATCACAAACAGCAAGGGAATCTCTGCCACAATGTGCATGTTTTCTATGCTACTAGTTTCAAGTATATATTTAGAATTAGTGACTGCACCAAGGAGAGGGACATAGTTTTGTTTATTTAGCAAATGGCAATAAATCATTTTAAGTCTTTTAGTGTTATTGGAATAAAAAAACACCTCAAAAAATCTTTTTGAAAAATCTCAAAAGATTTTACTGTAGCTGTTCACCTGTACTGTCTCCATTAAGTACAGTACATTAGCCTGTAGAGCCATGATGCCTCAGTTAAACCTTAGCTGACTTATTACATAAGCTAGTAGCTTATGCATGTTAGCAAGACAGAAGTTAACTATTTGTTATGTCTTTTGGCTAATTAGCTGTAAATTTGAGGCACTGGCTGTTTAGTCTTTTGTTCATCACCACTTACCTCCACACAAGCCAAGTAAAAACTTCTGGGTTAGGAGCTGTCAGCCTCTCTGCCTGCCTGCTCTGTTTTGATTTTTTTAATTCAAGAAATACATTTGTTGGACAGGGAAACTGTATGTAAACAGGAATATATAGGCTAAAAAAAGGCTAGAAAAAGGGCAGGTGCTCAAGCCCCTTTTTTATGTATGTGTGCACGTGCCTGAGAACATGTATGTATGGGAGTGAGCTGATACGTGTGCTCTGACATGATGTGTAATCTGTCTGCAGAGGGAAGCCAGTTTTTACACCCGCTGCTGTTAATCCTGAGTTAAACCGCTCCTCTGTCAGTCCAGAGGCCAGGCAAGCTTAATGTAGCTTGTGAGGAGGAGCATTGTGTGTGTGTGTGTGTGTGTGTGTGTGTGTGTGTGTGTGTGTGTGTGTGTGTGTGTGTGTGTGTGTGTGTGTGTGTGTGTGTGTGTGTGTGTGTGTGTGTGTGTGTGATTTGTGCTAGGGCTGCAGTAATCTGCCTGACCCAGCCCATACCCTCTTTGAATCTGTTGCAGGCTAATACTACAGAGCATCACACTGCCACTAGAGGGCCATTATGCCAAATTGACATACGGTAGTACACTCTCACATAGAATCATACAGTAGCCTATGCTTTATTTCTACCATGGTTATTTTTGTGAACCAGACCAGCTATAAATATGAATACATAATCATTTTGTACTGGGTGTGTCTTTCTTACTCCAAATTAGTCTTAATCCCAGTCCCTGATGCTGTTTAGCTACTACTCCCTCTGTTGGCTTGGAGAGTATCTAGACCTCCATGAGCCTTCTATGATTCATATGTCACCAGCCACTTCTTTTGGAGGACCTTGTTCAGCAGGGTGAAATGCAATGCAATAAGTTTCATGTCCCCTCCCTCTTATCTTGACCTCCACTGAACAGTCAAACTGACCTACCTGCGTCAATATTGCAGCAACATGGACATGATCCCTAGCTGGCTTCCCACACACAAGCATTGCAGCATGTGATGGGGGTGTTGGATGAGATTTTTTCATTCTTAAACCATTCATTTAGTGCCAGACAACTGCAAAGAGTGTGACAGGTTGAAGAAAGACTGCTGACACGCTATCAATGTTTATGTTGATTCCTCCCCTTTTGAGACATCAGGACACGGGCAATAAACCACCACTAGCAGCACACGTGGACAGCTGTAGCCCTTTATCCTGCCAACAAGAGGGGCTCGACACAGGGTGCAGAGGGCATGTCCGTCCCAAACCTAAATCAACCCTGTTACAAAACCGGAGTGTGGCCTATGCTTTATAATGACCTGCAACCTCAGTTATTCAGTGAAACTCCTGCCTGTAAGTTTGCCACTGTGCATCTCTGCACATTGGCCCAATGACTTTCTCTGTGACATGTTCTTTGAGTTTTGCCCTAGATGCCATTTTTTTTAGGTTTCACATCTTAAAGATCCCCTCCAGACATATACAATATTCTGCTTTGAATAATCATTTCTGAATAGGTTTTTCCAATAAATTCAATTACCTTGTTAAAATTACTAAATCTACTCCTACAGTACCTCATTGAAAATCTATGAATATCCAAGTATTTTAATTTCAAAAGTTTAACTACTGGACACAAGATGTCTCCTATTTCATTGAAAAGTCCATTCTCAGTGCATTGGAGACTTAAAGTTTCACTCTTTTGTAACTTGTATATTCACCACAAATTGCTGTCAAGTTACAAAATCATGCTCATACAGTACATACATGTGTTAAACTCAGATTTAGGGTGAGCACTTTCCCGCTTCTACAGCTGAATGTGGAAACAGCCTTCTAGTGTTAAACTCTACACATATATCATTTTGCACAGCAAAGCTCAAACATCCAAGTTATGCTACAATAAGCAAAACATATTTTTGAGTGCAAGGGGACTTTGTCATTGGTGCTTGATAAACACCTCCAGAGAAATCCTTCTTCATCACTTGAGTCCTGTCAGTTAGGACCTGATAAGTTATCTGTTTTCTCCCCAGAGGGAAAAGTTGCAGTCCCTTTTTTGTGGAAGACCACAGGATAATTTGTCAGGTCTTCATGGACATTAGTGTCCGTAGTCCCCTGCCCCACATTCTTTGGCAGTGGAGCTCTCATCACTGTTCAAACCCAATACTGTGGACAGGAGAAACATCCCACGTGATGTTTTTGCCCAGGTCACGGTCCAGTGGCACTAAGAGGTGCGTAGCCTTCTTTCTACATTGCCCCCTCCTTCCCCTCTCCTACAAGCATTTATCTCTCTGCATGGTTTTGGCAGCGATGTGCTTTTCCCAGCATTTAGCCAGGAGAGGGAGAGAGGAGGGGAGAGGGAGAGAAAAGGAGGCCTTTTCAAGCAGGGAATGACGGACGCTTTATTAAAAGAGGCAGGGCCTTTTGAGAGGCTAGCCCCTCTGTGCTCCCCCCACCCCATGTGTCTGGCCCATTGTCACGGGGCGGTGGCAGAACCCCCCTCCCTCGCCATTCGCTTTGTCACTGTAAGTCACCTCACAGACTGAAACAGACCCGCTCTGAAGAAACACACTCATTCTCCACAGTAACTCTACGCTATTCTGGTATCGCCTGGTCCGTGAAAAAAAAAAAGATTGTTTGGCTGTCACAAAACATACAGGAGACACAGAGATGGGCGTGACGTGTGGGGAAGAAGGGACAGGAGAAAGGAGGGATAAAGTTTGGGTGACGCAGAGTGTTTGGGGTGCAACAAAACGTGAAAGATGGACAGGATTGATGAGGTGTAGAGCAGAACATAGGGTGTGATGGAGGATAGAAGAAAGAGACGAGGAGGAGGGGGGGGGCAAAAAGCAACAGAGAAGTCAGAAATTGGAGAAAAAAAAGTAGCCAAAAATGAGCCAGGATGTAGGCAGGAAACCCATGGTGAGATTGTGGGGCACCCATTTGTTTTTGGCTGTGTGTGAAATGTGTGTCTTTAGATACAGGCAGCATTCCTCCAGAGATAAACCCCTGGGCCCCCCATCCCCTCAACCCCCACCCTCCCCAGTCTCTCCACCCACCATGCTTACTCAAGTGTGTGTGTCTGGGCGTGTGCGTATGTGTGTGTGTGTGTGTCCGTGTTTATGTTGGACAGGGGTCTGCGTGCCCTGTACCACAGCACTCGCAGGGGGCAACAGAAAAGACAGCTGTGTGTTTGAGAGAAACCAAAAACGTAAGAAAGAGAGAGTGGAGGGCCAACAGGCATGCCAGTCAAGACCGTCACTTTTGGAGTGAGTACCACCATCTCTGCTGCTCTCTGTCTCCTCTTCACCTTCCTTCATCTTCTTTTACCTTCATGTCTTTCCCTGTCCCTCTCTCCATCCCCTTTAAATTATCTCTTTCTCACCTGTACACTTTTCTACAACTCTTATTTTATTGCTTTCTTTTTTTCAATGTTTTTGTCATAAAATCCTCTGTTGCATTTTCTCAGATGTTATGCACCTGCCAATGCTCCTTCCTTTTATCCTTTCACATCAGACAATGATGGGTCGATGCTTTCTTTCATATTTACTTTGTCTCTTACACATGAATATTGATGTATCGGTATTTACTCTTTGTCTATTTTGTTCAAGCTCTTTTTTTATTCAGCACATGCCTCTCTCTGTTTGCTCTCTGTTTCATAAGTACCATTCTTGTTCTGTCCGTCCTTCCACATGTACCGTTGGAGACTTCTCCCTGGCTCTGCTTTACAGGCGTGTTCTTGTTTTCAGTCCTGACATAGAAAAATGAGAAATTGAGAGAGAAAGAGATCCAGCTCATAGATGTAAATGTAAACATGGATCTGTCACTTGTGAAACATGTGACTAACTTATTATGGTTGTAATCAAAGCTCTAAAGAACTGAGCGAGCATTAAAAACACATAGCATGTCATTGCTTACTGCCCTAAACATAACATGTGCTGATCAAAATCATTCGACTTGGCCTCCCAGAACAACATGGGAGGGAGCTTGATTGCCTGGGAGTTTCTTCGAGGGTTGTGATGCATGTGCGTCCAAGATTAGTGTAAGTGCGTATATGTGTGGGTGTGTATCGTGTTCTGTTTTACCTCCTTAATCTTGTTTTTGACTTCATTTGTTCCTCTGTTTGATGTTCAGATTGTATGATGTCAACCAGGATTAGCTGTGGTAAGTAAACTAGAGGTCAGTAAAGTGATTAGTGGGTCAATTAAAGGGATTCTTTCAGTGTGGCTTCACTGAAGACTATAGACGATTTAATCTACTGAGCCAGCGGAGGTAATGGCAACACAGGGTGCATGCTCACAAGGGGCTACTGCCTGGATGTTTAATTTTGTGTCAACCACTATTTACCTTGGGAAATAGAAGAGCAGATGATACAACTTGTAGAAATGTGCCTATTGTGTTTATACTTTATCTGTCTGAGGATGAACTACAGTCAATCTTAAAATGCTGTCAGTAGTGTTGTTTTTGCAGTATTTCATAATTGTAGCATTAGTTCCTCCCAAAGATGAGACATTTGCAAGTAATCAGACCAACTGGCTAAAAGGAAAAAAAACCTGGCCACTGATCAATTTAAGCAGCCAAACAACCCTTGTGTAACTGAGAATAAGAAATAGTGGAGGAAGTATTTGCATCCTTAACTACTAATCTAGTCACTATATCTGTCAAATAAATGTATTTGAGTAAAAAGAACAATATTTAACTCTAAAATGTGGTGTCGTAATAGTGTAAATTATCATAAAATAGAAACACTCAAGCAAAATACTTCAAATGTTTACTAAAGTTTAGTGCAGTTACTTTTCACCACCGCTTTCCAACACCTCTGAGCATTCACTGTTTTTGTTGTTGCTGTTTAAGCAGGTGCATTGCAAGCATAATTCAATTAACAGTGCAGATAAGATGCAGAGTGCAGAGAAGTTGTAATGGTTATTTTGTTTACATTGTTTGACTTTAATTTTACAGATTTCAGATCAGTCCACATATTATATATTATTTCTCTCACTTCAAACGGTTATATTCTGTATAATTACTGTGCAGTAAAACACAGGATGTTTACCATAACTTGAGCCTATCCCGCATAGGTCCCAAACTCTATCTCCTCCCTATGGCTTTCACCCTCTTTGTCACCCCCACAAAAGATCACACTAACCATGACAATCTCATCTACAGGCACAGAGGCTGCAGCAGGGCCAGATATAAAGAGACAATCAATGAGTATGGTAGGGATAAACAGTGGGATACAGAGAGGGGGAGGCTGGGAGTGTGAGAAAGTAAATAGTAAAAATGGGACAAGACGCTTCACCACATACAGGGAATAGAAGCAGACAGACAGATTTACATACAGACAGATGGTATTGAGTGGGGTAATGTAACAGTTTCTTCCCAGTGCCTAGCTCGCTTGCTTCCTGTAAATGTGTCCATAGCTGAGCAGTCCCACGGGTCTCAGTCTGACTGATTCTACACTTACTACATCTCTGTAGCCGGAAACAGTGCGCTGCCTGCTCAACCTTTTCAAGCAGCCTGAGAGATGAAGGCAGAGATGGAGGCCTGAGGGAAAAAAAAGGACAGAGAGGGGGGAAAAAAATCAATTTCTAGAACAAATGCAAGTCAGCAAAAATAGGGTGATGAAATGGCTGTTTAAGCACTCTGCAGTAATTTCCATATCCGCTGTTTGGTGTTACCCTAAAATGTATAGAAATCGTCCAATCACACTCTCCACTGTTTAAATACATCAAGTTATTGAGTTTAGCAGAGAAAAAGTAGTTATACAGAGTTTTGTGGTGTGTGCAAAATTTATGTTTAAAGTTCACGAAATTACTGCAAGTGAAGCTAGACTTGTGACATTCTGAACATACGTAGACACCTTGTTTTCACCTTTCTGCTGGCTGTACAAATAGCAGTGGTGGCACTTAAAATATTTATGATTTGCACCTGGTGCTGTGTCTGCAAATATGTGTGTGTGTGTGTGTGTGTGTGTGAGAGAGAGAGAGAGAGAGGGAGGGTGGGGGCTGTGTATTTTGAATTTTATGTTAATTTTAATAGAAATGCCGAGATTCTCTCGAGCAGATAATAGTTCCATATCCAAGAGAAATCACCCTGAATCTTTGTCAGAGAGATTCTCCCTTTGACATTCAGTGGAGGAGCTCCAGGATTTGTCTCTGGATTGCATTAGCAAAACGGTTTTAGCTCTCTCTTCTGTAACAATGAGACCTGTTCAGACGTAGACTAACCTGTCTAGACTGTTGGGAAGGACCTGACATACTGATGGGTCAAAAGCTGATTAAAGGGATTAGAACGGAAAAACTATATATATATATATATATATATATATATATATATATATATATATATATATATATATATATATATATATATATATACACAGCATCCTTTGCTAAAATCATAATGATAGAAATAGTTAAATGAATGCTCTGAATGCTGGTTACTGTGATTCCAATACAGCGAGATAGTATCTGTAATCATGCAACAGTGTCCATGCAACAACTGCAAAGAGAGAAGGGCAACAGTTTACACAAAGATTTACTTCAGATGGAGAGATATCATCCCAACGTTGTAACAGTCATTTTCAAGCCCACTGTGGACACATAACAGCAAGTTCTCAAATCCTGATCTTTACAATTACATCATAAACACAGTTTGAAGACCTTGAGTCTTCCTACTTTCCCATTCATGCTTTACGTTTATTTCTTACCCTTACACACACACACACACACACACACACACACACACACACACACACACACACACACACACATTCAATTCGATTCCATTCAGAATCGTGACAAACACACACACAATCGATCTTTTGTGAAAATGACGATTCTTCAGATCTAGTTGTCAGTTGCAGATGATCTCTGTGGCTGGGATGTTGATCTCAGACATGCCTCCTCGTGCATACATACACACACATACATTGAGTTGTTCGAACACTGCAGTCCACCAGCGAGGGGGTGATGTCATTCTGTCTGCTGCAGCACCAGCAGAAGAGGGGGGAGAGAGGGAGAAAGGGAGAGAGAGAGAGAGAGAGAGAGAGAGAGACGTAAGAAGCAAAGGAGTAGAGAAGGAAGGAAGGCAACAGGAAGGAAAAGCTGAGATAAAGACAGGGATAGGGGAGTTCAGGGCAGAGGACTTTCTGTGATGAGATAGTGGAATAATTTGACTTGGTAATTTTTGGCTTCATTATGAGGAGCCTTGCGCTGTCTTAGCCTGAGGACAGGCACGTTGCATGACAGTGTGTTGATATCCCTAATGTTAACCGTGGAGCTGCTGAACAGGTTATTGTCTGTTTCTGTTGCTCCAAACGGTATGATTAATGTGCTTGCTCATTTTCTGCTTAGGCCCAGAGCCCTGTGGCTTGTCTGCTCTCTATGGGAATAATCAGACAGGGACACATTGATCTAAATTGTCTAGCAAGACGCAGCAGAAGAATTACCACAGAACATGTTCAGTCGGCTCCTTATATGTATGTTTCCTCTGGTATATGCATGTGCACTGTACCTGTTTATTTCTAAGTTAGTGGATGGGTGCGGTTCCACTGCATCTTTATCTCACCATACCACACACTCACTTCTTGACGCAAGCACATAGAAACATGCAGGCCTGACTCCCTGGAAAGTAAATTTGCTGTAACCATCAACATCTAGCTTAAGTCTTTCTGGGGGATTCTCTGTCGTCTTGTAAACTTCAGCAGGGTGTTTCTGGGGGGCAGTGAACTGATTCTGGAGGGTGGACATCCACCAGAGGGGCCTCAGTCAGGGTAACCATGGTTTTACCATGCAACCATTTGCTGTGGGACCATGTAGATTGTTTTAGGTTGTGTGTGTCTTTGCATCAGCTGTATTTGCTCCTACTTTGATGAAAGGATTTTTCTTGTGTCACCATGGCAGAGTCTGCAAACAATCTGCACTCCACTACATTGTGTATAGTTGCTGTGTGGGCAGTATATACCTGTATAAAAGAATACAAAATTGTCAGGTTTTCCTTTTGACGATTTACATTTCTTTTTTCCCTATATATACCTATGTATATGCACAATATCTCAAAGTTTAACAGTGAGAAAGTGTTTTTAATTATAGAACTTACTATGCAGTCATGAATCAGATTCATAGGGTAAGGGTTCACATTCATCAATATTTTGTGTATGTGTGTGTGTGTGTGTGTGTGTGTGTGTGTGTGTGTGTGTGTGTCATTTTGTTGATGCGAGGGGAGGAGGTTTGTGGGAGTAAGAGAGTAGGAAGAGGGAGAACATGGCTTACCAAGACAGCTTGGCAACTTTGAGTATAAAACTGAGACACTGAACAGACCACACTATAGACAGTAGTTTAAAGACTTGTTTTAAGTGTTTACTTTATGTAAGTAATTATCTAAATATCATATAGATTATCTGAATAGCAGTGTAATCACACAAAAGCCTAGGATTTATGACGTTACAAACAGGGTGTTGCATACTGTAGGAAGTTCATCTGATAAGTAGAAACTTTGCCATTGCATACATTTTATTTCCATACCAGATATGAGGAACAAGAATTACTGTCTTTTACAGATATGCTACTTCAATCAGCTGGAAGCAACTTTTCCTTTTTAAAGTTTTCTGTTCCATCATCAAACCTACCTTATTTTAAAAATTACCTCTTATTTTGCACAGCGCTGTGCCATTGGTGTCATGCTGAGGGTGTGTTGTGTCATTTGTTGCTATGCCTCAACTTCAGGCATGTGGCTCCTTTCTCTTTTTATACTCACGCTCACTCCATCTTTGTCAAAAAAGGGCCAAAAACCTTGTCACAACAATAGACAACACAGCTTAAAGCACTATGTTATGAAGTTGAGAAGAGCTGGTGTGTGTGTGTGTGTGTGTGTGTGTGTGTGTGTGTGTGTGTGTGTGTGTGTGTGTGTGTGTGTGTGTGTGTGTGTGTTTGTGTTTGTGTGTGTGAGAGATGGCAGTATTTGGTGATCTCCTTTTGGATCAGAAAATGAGGTTTATACATTAATATATTATCTGCATTTGTGTGAAAACTTACACTGAATGATTGGACGGCTGATTATTTTCCTGACCAGCAATGTTGAGACAGCTGTTTAGATAGAGAGAGGGAATGATGTAGGGAGGGGATGGGCAAGGGGAGAGAGTAGATTATGTAAATGAAATGGAAAAAGTGCAGGGTTTGCCGCAGTCCAGCTTTTCACAGTGGTTCTCCCTCGGTCGCTGCCGCTTCTCCTCTCCCTCACTCTCCCCTGTGCCGCATGAGTGATCCTGTTTCAGCAGCACCCCTGCCTGCCTGGGAGAGGCATGAAGCCCCCATACACAAACAAAACACAGACAAAAACACTAGACGTGCCATGTACCGGCCCGTGAGTCGGGACTTGCCAAACGCTCTCTCTCTCTTTCTCTCTCCCTACCTCCCTCTCTCCCCTTTCTCCATTCACCTTGTGTCTCTTTCTCTCTTTCATTCACACACACATAAACTCAGAGTCCAGACAAAGAGCCAAAAGTCTGCTGGGCACAACGGACACTCCAGTAGCTGTCAGTATTATCACAGTTGCCCTATTACCTGAGGGGAGAGGACTGATTTGTGGGCAAAGTTTTAAAGGTTTTGTGTAGCCCAGGAGTTTGTGTACTTCACCACACCCTTAAAACACACATTACAAGATGCAGATTGTCAAACTGCACAGTCCAAAATCTGAATGGCTGAGTGACATGATAGGTTTCAGTCGTTCAAATGAAAAAAAATATTAACCAAACTCTGTCTCCCTCTCCATTTTCCCTCTCTACTCCTCTACTTTATGTGTCTCTCACTTTCTATTATACCCCGTATCCCCCTCCTCTCCTTCCCTTTCTCTGTTACGCTTGCAGGCAGATGCTGGCAACAGTTTTCTCCGAGCGGCCCGGTCTGGCAACCTGGACAAGGCCCTGGACCATATCAAAAATGGCATCAATATAAACACAGCCAATCAGGTGAGTGAGCTGCACATTCCCTAGATTGAATTGGTTGAAGCTATAGCTTGTGATTGGCAGGCTCATGTAACTGTAAGCCAATGATTTTTATTTACACTGCACTTTGCGTCTGATCCACAGCCCTTTGCTGCATGCCATCCCCCCTCTCTCCCCCTTTTCCTGTTTTAACTGTCCTATCAAATAAAGACCAAGAAAGCCAAACAAATAATCTTAAAAAGAACAGCAATGTATGAATGGAAATAGGCAGCACAATTTAGCAAATGACATTTACAAACTAGTGAGTACTGATTAGTACTGATTAGTAATTTGTCATCGCAAAAGGACCTGCAGTGCTTATAAGTTTATACATTCACACAGAAAAGTACAAGTTATATAACATATGGTTTCATTTAGGATCAAATTCATAAAGGTTTTGCATGATGTTCTGCTGAAATATTGTCCATGTATACCACCATGTGTTGTGTTGTATTGTTATTTCTATATAGATGCGTCTTGAGTGCCCGGTGTGCATGACGTGTCTGACTTGTCATGATGTGCTGTTATGTGCCTGTGCACTCAGTCATACTGTGTGTGCATGCTCAGGTAGACTGTTAATCAGTGGCTGAAGGTGGCAGGTGGAGTTTACAGGGTCTCCAGGGAAGGTAATAAATGGGACAGGGGCTTCTCCTTCGCCTTGTCTCTTCCATCCTGCCTCCTTTACTCTGACGGTTGTTCCCAGAGTGTCCAGGAAGAGGCAGCATGAGTGTGGCTAGGACCGCTGCCCTCAGGCTACTGAAACTTGGCCAAAGTGTGTGTGTGTGTGTGTGTGTGTGTGTGTGTGTGTGTGTGTGTGTGTGTGTGTGTGTGTGTGTGTGTGTGTGTGTGTGTGTGTGTGTGTGTGTGTGTGTGTGTGTGTGTGTGTGTGTGTGCGCGCGTGTGCGTGCGTGCGTGCATGTGTGTGTGAAAGATTCCTCTGGCTCATTAATCTAACTTAGTCATGGTTTCCTTTCCATTCACTTACTGTATGCTGTCCTCAACATTGTGTAATTATTGCTGTTAGTGCTTCTGTCAGGATTTCTATGAGACCTATTTTTAGGCCCCATAACAGACCCCACATAAAAACAGATTTATACATGGAAAGTGACTCTGTACAGTGGTCTTTACTGGTAAACTCCTACACTATGGTGAACGGAGGCACCCCATCTGGATTAAAAATATAATTACATGCAGAAATACAGTCTGATACCAGTTTTAGTTTGACCTGGAGATTAATTCTCCTGAATTACACAATTTCATTTCATTTTTCTGTTATTCTTCATATGCAATTGTGTTGCAATTGTTATTTTCACTGTTTGGTGTCAAATGTGTTTGAGTTTAAGTGATAATCTACAGCATTCTCGCTTCACTTGAATTAGGAGACCTTTGCACACACATTGCTTTGCAGTTTTGCACTTAAAGCCCCTGTATGTGGGATTTCTATGTGATTACAGCATATTTTAAATTAGTCTGGTAGTTTTCTATAGAATGTGTTTATGAATATGTTTATGTGTTGCTTTTAGTCAAGCTACACTGCCTTTTTATGCTACCATCTGATGGCAGCAAAGTTAGGAATTTTCAAATTCTACTCATAGTGGCAATAATTAAGATAATGAAGCTACAGCCTTTTATGTTTATTCATATTCTTCAATTTTATTATTAACACAGGTCTTAGGTGACTCTACTATATGCGGCACTTTTTATTTACCTTCAAAGTTTGTACAATGGTTAAAAAAAATATGTTTAAAGTTGTAGATTGTTACTTAAACCACGGTGGTGAGAGCATTGTTGTGCTGGTTGTGTGACTGTTGGTCCTGATGCTGTATGTAGTGTCTGCTGGGAGTTTGGCCAGGTGGAGGCTTGACTGTGGCAGCTGTGTTTCCTTATCTGAGTGGATACCTCTCACCAGCACACTGCCTCACTCCTGCCCTCCCCTTCTTGTGTTTCCCTCCTCTTCTTTCGCTCTCCACCTAACAACTTCTCCTCTACCCTCTCCTCCTCTGTTTGTGTACTGTTTTCTAACTGACCTTACTTCTTTTCTTGCTTTTTGCCTCCCTCCCTCCCCTCCTCTGTCTGCAGTAGAGTGATGGTGTGCTGTGGTCTCCCCACTCAGAGGAATAATATCAGTGGTGTGGGAAAGGTCCAACCTCACATGTCCTGTGCGGCTGAAGGAAGGCTGTGTGAGGTCAGACCTATCCCACACGGCTCGTATTCTTCCCAGCCACGAGACCAGCGGCCTGCCATCCCCCTCCCGTCCTCATCCTCCTCCTCCTCCTCCTCACCACCATCATAAATCAAATGAAAATATTTACATCCTGATTTTCATTACTGTAGATATTAATGACCAACTTGATTCTGAGAGTCCTGCATGTTTGGTGTCCAGTGTAAGTATTTGCCTGGTTTGGTTTGTGAGTGCTTCACTCACAACAGTTGTTTCAGTTGGCATGGTCTACATGTGTTTGTGTGTATATGTGTAGTTCGTTCCTTTAGATTAGGAAATATCTGTGTTCATAGTATGTTTGGGACCCTTCAGTATTAGGTCTACTCTGCTCTCTCACTCAGAATGGGCTCAACGGGCTTCATCTGGCCTCCAAAGAAGGCCACGTTAAAATGGTGCTGGAGCTACTCCACAATGGAATCGTACTGGAGACCACCACAAAGGTAAAAATCCACTGTGAAAATGTCCTACAATCTTAATTCGTTTAGAAAATCACTTATAAATAAACCGACACGGGTTACTGCTCTAGATCTACGTGACGTCAGAATACAATGATCTGTCCACAGATGAAACTTAACATGTCCAAAAACCACATGCAAATCACACTTTGGATAAACGTGGGATTTCACCTATAATCTTTGTTAGTGCTCATTATGACTTTGTGCTCTTGTTCTCACGTATCTGTGTTTAAACAGAAAGGGAACACAGCCCTGCACATTGCAGCCTTGGCAGGGCAGGAGCAGGTGGTCACGGAGCTGGTTAACTACGGGGCCAATGTCAACGCTCAGTCCCAGGTGAGACTTAGTGCTGCTCTCACTGCGGTGATCCCAGGACACGCAGAGGCTCCTCAGTACTAATGAACTTATATGAACTCTATGAACTTTACTGTGAAACCATTGCAGTTACTGTTGCAACCCCATCTGTTAACAAGTGTCTTTGTTCCTATATATGTGTTTGTTGCTGTACATCCTTGTGCGTCCCTTTGTGACTGTCCTGTCTTTTGCTGTGCTTGTTTCTCCTCTGCTGCTGTGGTGTGTGTGTGTGTGTGTGTGTGTGCGCGTGCTTGCGTTGTGTGTGTGTGTGTATATATCTGTGTGTGCGTCTTTCTGAGACAGAAGGGTTTCACTCCACTCTACATGGCTGCACAAGAAAACCATCTAGAGGTTGTGAAGTTTCTTCTGGAGAACGGAGCCAATCAGAGCATTCCAACTGAGGTACTAAAGACTAAGGAACTGAGAGACGTTTTCAAAGAGTGATCTCCCAAATTCCTCGATCCCATCCCTGCTAATCCAGACATCGCTGTGTTTCCATTTCTGTTTTGTTCTCATAAACCTCTCTTTTTACACCTCTCTGATTTTCTCTCCTAAGTCAACTAGTCTTCTAACTCTCTCCTGTGTGCCACAGGATGGATTCACTCCTCTCGCCGTGGCTCTTCAGCAGGGACATGAGAATGTCGTAGCTCTGCTCATCAACTATGGCACCAAGGGAAAGGTCCGCCTCCCTGCACTGCACATTGCAGCACGCAACGACGATACTCGAACAGCCGCAGTGCTTCTGCAGAATGACCCCAATCCTGATGTACTGAGCAAGGTGTGTGTGTGTGGCTGTGTGTGTGGCTGTGTGTGCTGCTGCAGATATGATTGTTCACATGTGCAGTACTGAACATGCAATAAGTATGGACATCTGTGTTTGGTGTCCTCAGTATGTGTGTTTTAAAAATGCAATGGTAATGAGAGGGACATGTACTCACCCTGATCTGTCCCCGCAGACTGGATTCACACCCCTCCACATTGCTGCACACTATGAAAATTTGAACGTAGCTCAACTGCTGCTCAATAGAGGAGCCAATGTCAACTTCACCCCAAAGGTAGGGAATAATTGATGTTGTTGGAAGGTTAATCTCTGTCCTTGCTGTCTGTTGTCCTTGTGTGTGCCCGTCTAAGTGCATCTGTTTCCCTCTGCAGAACGGCATCACTCCTCTGCACATTGCAGCCAGACGGGGGAATGTGATCATGGTCCGACTCCTGCTGGACAGAGGGGCTCAGATTGACGCCAAGACCAAGGTGCAGCAGACATCCATCCTACCATTTCACCAAATCTTTGATTCCCTTACAGTTTCTAATTTGACGCACCATTAACTTAATCATTAATAATTCTCTCTCTCAAGGATGAACTGACTCCTCTGCACTGTGCAGCTAGAAATGGTCATGTCAGGATTATAGAGATCCTGCTGGACCACGGAGCCCCTATCCAGGCAAAGACTAAGGTAATCCACCTAGATACAAGTATAGTAAACTCTTCCCTTCTTTTAGAAATTAACTGAACACCATGAGGATTGGCTATAAGTGCAATCCATCGACCAAACACAGCCTCTGATTATTTGTTTTCACTACAAGACAAGACAAGTTGCTTCCTGTTTTGCAAGAGATGAGAGATTCAACACATGTTCTGTCTTTTTTGTTGTTGCAGAATGGCCTGTCTCCAATCCACATGGCAGCACAGGGGGACCACATGGACTGTGTCAAGCAGCTTCTACAGTACAACGCAGAGATCGATGATATCACGCTGGACCACCTTACCCCTCTGCATGTGGCAGCGCACTGCGGCCACCACCGCATGGCCAAAGTGCTGCTGGACAAAGCGGCAAAACCCAACTCTCGGGCATTGGTCAGTGTCAAACACACAGTAACATTTACAGTCAATGTATCAATTCAGACAAGGCAGTGTTGATATTAATCCTCGCAGTGATGACAATGGTTCCTTTTGTTTTTTACAGAATGGCTTTACTCCTTTGCATATTGCTTGTAAAAAGAACCACATGCGTGTGATGGATCTCCTGCTTAAACACTCTGCATCAATAGAGGCTGTGACTGAGGTGAGGGAACCGGAAAGAGCGGTTGACAATAACAGCTTGCAGATCATTATAATAAATATGAATGGTGTGCAAGACCATTTGTAATATTCTTCTCCTCTTCCGAACAGTCTGGCCTGACCCCCTTGCATGTGGCATCATTTATGGGTCATCTCAACGTTGTGAAGGTCCTGCTGCAGAAAGGAGCTTCCCCCAGTGCCTCCAATGTGGTGAGTTTCCTTCTGAAATCTCAAGAGCAGTGCAGATAACCAACTCACCTCTGCACTAGTGATGTTGTTGTAATAGTGATGAATCTAAGTGGGTGGTTTGTCTTTCTGTGCATGAGTAGAAAGTGGAGACTCCTCTTCATATGGCATCTCGGGCAGGACACTATGAGGTGGCAGAGTTTTTATTAGAGAACGCATCACCGGTGGACTCCAAGGCCAAGGTAGAGATTTCACACACTACAGCACAATCCAAATATTTTTTACTAATTCATAAAGATTCCTCATATTAGACATAGATTAAATACTCTTTATTGGATATATTTAGGCATTAATTTAGAATGTTGGATCAACTAATTGCTGGCAGAGCTTCCACATGTTAATTTCCCTCCTACACACCACAGCCTCATTTCACAGTTAATGTAACAAGTATAGGTCATAGTGGAGAAGCTGAGAAATGAAAACAGGCTGATTAAGTTACTAAAGAAGGAATTTTATTGCTAGAGTGTCATGCAGTACCTTACAATTAATAATTACTCTCCCTTCGTTGGCCAGGATGACCAAACACCTCTGCATTGTGCCGCTCGGATGGGGCACAAGGAGCTAGTGAAGCTGCTGCTGGAGCACAAAGCCAACCCCAACTCCACCACCACAGCAGGCCACACACCCCTACACATAGCTTCCAGGGAAGGTCACGTACAAACTGTACGCATCCTGCTGGACATGGAGGCTCAACAGACCAAGATGACCAAGGTAAAACCTGCCTGCTTACCCTTCGCTGCATGACATTTGGCTGTCCTAAAACTGTCAGCCCTAACAACTGTGTTCCCCAACCTAATACTGTGTCCACTTCCTCTGGTGCCTCTGTAGAAAGGCTTCACTCCGCTTCATGTGGCCTCCAAGTACGGCAAGGTGGATGTAGCAGAGCTGTTATTGGAGAAAGGAGCCAACCCTAATGCTGCTGGGAAGGTAGAGAAGCATAAAGGGCTTGGCTGTATGAAAGAAAGAGTCAAAAGATGAATAAAGCTTTGTTTGAGCTACCTCGGTCGATGAACCCTTGATTCTGTTTTTGCAGAATGGTCTGACTCCGCTGCATGTTGCTGTACATCACAACAACCTGGATGTTGTTAACTTGCTTGTCAGCAAGGGAGGGTCGCCGCATAGTGCAGCCAGGGTAAATAAATAAAAAGAGATACACACAAGTCCACACATAATTCAGTATCATGCATATACACATATGTTTCTAACCGCAACTCATGTCTGTGCTCCAGAATGGCTACACCGCCCTCCACATAGCATCCAAGCAGAACCAGGTGGAGGTGGCTAACAGCCTGCTGCAGTACGGCGCTTCAGCCAATGCTGAGTCACTGCAGGGAGTCACACCTCTCCACCTGGCCTCACAGGAAGGAAGGCCTGACATGGTCTCCCTTCTCATCTCCAAACAGGCCAACGTCAACCTCGGAAACAAGGCAAGAAACACATAGATAGATGAAGGATGACTGTCATGGGGCAGGACTTTTATTTGGTCCATTCAAACTAAAAATAATATGTAACTTGGGCTTGATTTGTTCTGTGTTTGACTTTTGTCTTCTGAATCTGGTTGCCCCCAGAGTGGATTAACACCCCTCCATCTGGTGGCACAGGAAGGACATGTTGGCATCGCAGATATCTTGGTGAAGCAAGGGGCTTCAGTCTACGCTGCCACGCGGGTAAGACCTTTTTTTATTCTCATGTCAAACTGTTGCACGGTTATCAAAGCCTTGTTATCAGTGTAGAAACTACTAGTGACATTCACTTTGAGCCATAGCAGATAGTGTATAAGTGCTGTAGCATAAATAGCCAGATGTTCTCATAGCAGAGGGTTATGTTACCATCAATACATGGCCGACCCTTCAGACCCCTTAGACCTCTAGTGCTTAGAGCAGCTCTGCAACAGTGTTTTCACATGGAGTTGTATTATGAAGAAAATAGTTAGTAGGGTTTACTTTATGTGGAGAATTATACAATACATCATAATGTATTTGTTGATTATATTTTGTGATATTACTCTGAATCTGCAAAGTAACATAAGTAAAAAGTACAATATTTCCCTCTAAATTGTAGTAGAGTTGAAGTATAGAAAATCGAAATACTATTCAAAGTAAAGTACCTCAAAATTGTACCTAATTGTACCTCTTGTACTGAAATGTATCATAATATGTTATTATTGGTATTATTGTTATTAATCCCAATCGGTACACAATAATTAATTGCATTCTTTCTTGTTAATTCCTGAACTGCAGCCTAAATGCAGTTTTTATCACCACTTTGTTCTAAAAAAAAATTTGGATTCAAACCATTAGTTAATGTAATATTCATGAACCATTCAACCCTTAACAGGATCATATCTACATAATGTATTCAAATTAAAAGGTCATTAAGACACTAAAGTTATGCGACTGCTGTTATTTTGTGTCAAAGACTTTTTACTTTTTCCCTCTCACTGTCAGATGGGTTACACCCCTCTCCATGTAGCGTGTCACTATGGCAACATCAAGATGGTGAAATTCCTCCTGCAGCAACAGGCCAATGTCAACAGCAAAACAAGGGTGAGTGCCTCCCTCTGGTTTTAGATCAAACTACAACAAAATTAGTCAGGGCATGAGACACACAGTTACTGCGTGCCCACTGTCTCTGATTCATTCATGAGTACATTACATTAAGTGATGGCTGTTGCAGGGTTAATCATAATTTATTGGAATGAGGGCATTTTACCTCTCTAAAGTGTAATGTACTGTACAAGCATTGGAGAGACAGGAAGTATTTAATTTCCATGTCTGAGATGCAGCATGTACTGTATATTCATATCATGATACATGCACAAATGTGTCTAAAGTTGACCAAGTAAGGTTAGATGTAGGGCAGCAACTCATCATTATTTGTATTATTGAGTAATCAGCAGATTATTTTTCTTGATTTAGCTTTTGGTCTGTGAAAATAAACCGTTCCATCACAAGTTCCCAGGGCCCACGTTGCTTGTTTCGTCTGAGTTCAAAACCCGAAGATATTCAGTTTATATTCATGGAAGACTGAGAAAACCAGCAAAAATAAATTTGAGAAGCTGGAACCTGTGGATTTTTGACATTGTCCTATTATTTAAATTGTTGCTTATTAATTTCTGTTATCAACTAATCGTTCTAGTCAGATGACTAGAATTGTCCGTTGTACTGACAGTTCTCTTGATACCAGCTGTACTACATAATTCAGGAATAATAAAAAAAGAAAAGTTAAACGTTATTTAGATTAATCTTAAATGTCATTTGTACATTAAATGAGTAAGAATACATTTAATATCTCTTCCAGGTTGGTTATACTCCTCTGCACCAGGCGGCCCAGCAGGGACACACAGACATTGTGACACTGTTGCTGAAACATGGAGCTCAGCCCAACGAGATAACAACAGTGAGCATGCCTTCTTCAAAACATTTAATAAAGTTTTGTTTTCAGAGACCTGATCAATCTGCTCCTTTCTGTCTGGTAGAATGGTACTTCAGCCCTGGCCATTGCTAAGAGATTGGGCTACATCTCTGTGATTGACGTCCTAAAGCTCGTCACTGAGGAGACGGTTTCCATGGTGAGAAGTTTAGAAATACTACGACGCCCTACGGATGCAGCACTGGCATTATGTGGCCATGATAAATACAAGTTTACACTTATTGTTGTATTAGTTACTGGTTCTTCCTCTTACTTCTGTGCAGACGACCACAGAGAAACATCGCATGAGTTTCCCAGAAACAGTGGATGAGATACTGGACGTGTCTGAAGATGAAGGTTAGAGAACTACAATTATTATTAATCACATAAAACAGTCGGAAACAATGTTTAATCGACTATGTGGATGTCGATTAAATTAATTAATTAATAAAATGAATGGCTGATTTTAAGATGCTTTAATTGATCACATAAATATTCATTTTTTTTCCAATTCCTTTTGCCTTTTGCTCTTTTTTAGGAATTGCACAGCTAACATTAGGTATGAATGTCTATTTCTTTCTTTGTGCGGCATTCATAGGTCGTATTAAATTGTGTGGCTCCATTTCAAGCTCACTCTCTCAATCTTTACCCCTCTCTCTCTCTCTCTCTCTCTCTCTCCCTCGTTCCCTCTGTAGTGGCGCTCACTGTGATGGTGGCTCTGGTTTCTCATTGGCATGCACCCATAGCACCCATGTCTCGAACCTTTATATGTAAATAACATCCTCATTCTCCAACTCCCCATGTTTTTTTTCCCTCCATGTTATGACGGCAGTTACAGTCATAGCCAATACATAGAGTTCACCCCTTTAGGTATCGGATCGATTATTACTGAAATCAAATCAATTTGTTTAAAAAAAAAAATAGTGGAGTAGTGCTATCATTGCTTTGAAATGTGTGTGTCTTCAGTGTCTGCATTAAATATGTCTCCATTGTGGTGTTGATCATGTACCCCATCATTTTGGTCTTCCTGCCATGTAAACTGGATTTGTTAGCTGGCAGGTTTATAGTTTTTTTCGATTGCTAAACGACAGTGGGCACAACTGGAGTCACGTGCAAAATGCTAACTACAGTCTGCACAGCAGCAGTTCATGTGGACCAAACTCTAGTTCGTTTTTCATTGCTTGAACACAGTTTTCAAAACTTTACACACTTATCCCATGACTTTAACCACAACATGCACAACACTGTAGATTTACAGCACTTTGTTCAAATGCTAACACACTGCTGTCAAAACTGTTAACCACACATTCAAAACAGAATAGATTTCAGTCTGGGGCCTATCAAACACTGCTGATTGCAATTTTAGCTAAAAGCCTAAGCAGGTGTCTTGTTTTAGACTAGTTAGTGAACATATATGGTATTTATACAGAGAAAGCTCAGAAAGCCTTTTTTTGTATACAAACACCAAATAAGAATGAAACAATTATACACTGTACTGTTTGAGAGAAACAGGTAAAAGAGCAAAGATACCAATATGTCCAGGTAAGATGTCTGAGGTTATATACACAGCTATAAAAAAAAGTGAAAAACACTATCTTTACAATAGTAAAACTGTGTACTTACTGTTTTTCAGAAAGTAATGGCGGTGAAAGCAATAGAAACACCACATTCATTAGTATTTAGAGATGATGCAGACATCCAATGTGATGAAGAAAACTTGTCACATGATGCTGGAGAGAGGCAGGATTAGTCATACTATTTGTTGGTACTGTTACGTATGTACCTTTTAGTTTTTTTCCGCCAGTAATTCCATAAATTACTAGAGACAAAATACTTTATTGAAGAAAACTGCTGATTTTCATTCCTTCTTTTTTACCTTATGTAAAAATTGGTATGCTATACAATCTATATTTTTTAAACTATTGAGTAGTGTCAAGTCACTCAAATTGTTCAAACTGTAAAGATGAAAAGGTTTGTAATTTCTGTATTGGTGTTTGACGCTAGTGTTTTCACCCTCAATGTGTTCTGAGTGACAGTGTGTGTTATCTCAGTGAGGCCTGTGCATAGTGTTTGGCTGCACTGAGCCTGTTTTGCAGGTGATGTGAACTGTTTACTCCAGGTGACTGTTGGTAGTGCAGACTGTAGTTTGAGTTTTGCACATGTGACTCCAGTTGTGCCCACTGTCGTTTAGCAATCGGAAAAAACTGTAAATCGTTTTTTGTGCTATAATCAACATTAACAATTGATGGTGGGACTACTTGTATCTAAAAGGAGTCACTCGTAGTGATTAACCCACAGAGAATTATCTCCCGACTTCTACAGTTACCTTCAGCTCTATGGAGCCTTATAGTGGCTTTTAGCTAATTGTCTTGGTTATCTGTCCCGCGATGTTACTTTTTTTGGCTCATAGTATTTCAGCCGCAACAGGTAACTGCTTTCAGATATATCCCTCTGGAGTTGTTGGAGACCAAAGACAGATGTGATAGAAGAGTGAATATTGGATTACATTCATTAGGTGGACATAAGCATGACAATGATAATATTGCTCTGTGTCTTCTGGTTGTGTAAATTAGTAACATTTGGCTAACAAGTTCACCATGTCAACTCAAAAGTGATATGGCAGGTCACAGCTTATTTCTGCTGTCCGCCAAAAATTACTTATTGCAGGTTTAACTTGTAATCCCTGAAGTTTACAACACCACTGACATGGGTGATGTCATGGGCCATTATGTCCTGATATTTTTAGTCCCCTGATAATTTAACTGACAGATTGTCACCTTTGCTCTAAATATAGAAAGTAGCCAGGACGCTGTCTTAAAGACACATGTCATATCCGCGATGGTCATAATATGGTATTGGCAGGTTTGTTTGCGCTCGTATGTGGTTACACTTCGCCTGCACGGCGTGGCACACATGCACTGCACACAAGACAGAGAAAGACCAGGACACAAGCTGACTCATAAACCTGTGGGAAGTGCACTCAAAGAGTCAAACATAGTGTAATGACACCTACGACATCATTTTGGCTCTCGATCGCTGACAGACACACACACTCACACAAGCTGCGCTGATACGGTCACAAATTAATACACACAGGGAGGTTGTTTTTGGGGGTAAGTAAACCCATCTTTGCTCGCATCAAGATGTACTGTACTTTTATAGGACAAAAAGCTTATACTTTGGTCTTCATATGTGTTGCAGTGGGCTGATGCTGCTCTGATTGTCTCTGTGTCTGCATTCTAGAGCAAGTCTCAGTTGGCAGTTGAAACTTCCAGTTCAATAACTGTTTATTATTTTTGGAATGAGATTATGCTGATGCATGCTCTCACCAGAGATTGTGCACTGTGCACAGCTATAATTATGTTATCTCTAACTGAGATTTTATGGGGTTTCGAAAAAAACTCCAGACTACATTTATAAGGTGTCCTCTCTTAATAGTAAATGTTCTAGTAATGTTTAAGGGGTTCTGAATGGAAAGTGTTGGACTCAGCAGTCTGAGACTACAGCAGTGTCCTGCTGTATTGATCCTGTCCTCGTACCCGATTTTTGTAAGTGTTTCTGGCATTAGGTATAAGTGGCTCTTTTAATTTTTTTGCCATTGACTAGCAATAAGAAGGTCAGTGTACAGAACATTGTCACAAATGTCTCATCATTGTCTAACCACTAAATCACAGAGCCATCTCCTAACATGTAACCCTTCTAACCGCTGGTTAACAATCTTGTTCTCTTCTTTCTCTCTTTCTCTTGCTGTTTCACCAACCTGACCACGGTCTGTTCGCTCTCTTTGGCATGTTGTTCTCTGAAGGAGAGGAGCTCTTGGGGACAGAAGGGGCCAGGTACATGAAGATGGATGACATGAAAGACCATGATGACGATTTCCTCTCTCCCAAGAAATCACTGGAGTACGAGAGAGGGCTGGGCACAGCGTAAGGGGGGCTGGGTGGGGAAACAGGCGAGAGAGCCAAGCTGGTAGCCACAAGCTAATAGGTGGATGGATAGAGGGGGATGCACCATAGACACTCACTAAACACCAGGGATGAGCACTTGGGAGGAGATGTAAAGAAATTTCTTCAATCTGACTTGTATTTTTTTCTTTTCTTACAACAGAGATTACTCGCCAGCCATTCCCAGGATTCCCAGAGTCTCTCCGGAAACCGTTATCCTGAAAGAACACGAGCTAGATCAGGTACTGAATGGAGCAGCATGAGTAACATACTGCTGGGATACTCCAGGAATTAAGTGTTGCAATTCCATAATGTTTTGAGCATATTTAAAAAGGAATAGTCAAGGTTAAAGCAGCCATTCTAGGGACTGTTAGTCCCTAGAATGGGTCAAATTACAAAAATACTGGATCCTTCATTTCCCATAATATAACTTAATAATGTCTTTGATTCGACCCTCCTTAACAGGTATATGCTGACATCTTTCAAAGATGATGTGTTTGTGATGCATGGTCTCTTGTGAATTTGTAGTCTGGAAGCCTAAGCTGAAATGACTCAAGCGATGTCACATGAGTGCCCCTTCTAATCAAGGTCCATTTACTAGTCCTTTTTCAAAGTTTCCCACATCTCAAAGTCTTCATCATCGGAATAAAGTTTGCTTAGTTGTCAGTGGACTCATAAAGTCTTTAAGACAACTGAGCAACCTTTATCTATCAATGTATAAATGTTGTGTATCCACCCATTTGTTGTGAAGCACTTTGTGATTTTTATCTGTGAAATTTGCTATACAAATAAATTTTACTTACTTACTTACTTACTTACTTATCTGCTGATGAAGACCATGAGATGCGGTTTAAAGCTCAGACAAAAAGCTAGTAGGTGTACCTTTAGTTAAAGGTTTTTTTTTGTAGTCAAACTACTATTTCCAAGGCAAAGAATCAACTTTGACTCTAAAGTAATTTGGTCATTAGTATGACTTTACCATTATGACTGGTATAACTATTGTTGTGTATCATGGACATTGACTAAACAGACAATTCTGATCAAAACTTGAAAATTACGCCATTATTTTAGTTCCACCCTTTTTGTAACCTAATATTGTAAATGAGAATCCTCCTCAATGGTCTCTTGAAGGTTAATGATGTACCTTCTCCATATCCTGTAAAACCTCTAAAAATAATAATAATAATAATTTTATTTGATATAGCACCTTTCACAGACAGAATCACAAAGTGCTTCACATGATAAAAATTTGTACAAAACATAGTAAATTATACAACAATAAAGATAAAAGACTAAAAACAGTCATTAAAAGACAACATTTTACATAAATGAATCAAAAGCAAATTTAAACAAGTGCGTCTTCAGCTGCTTTTTAAAAGCTTCAACAGAGACTGCAGAAGGCAATAGGAAGCGCATTCCACAGGTTTGGAGCCACCGCTTCAAAGGAACGGTCACCTCTAGTCTTTAAACGGGTGCGTGGGACAACCAGTAATCCCTGGTTAGAAGACCTGAGGGGCCTATTTGTAGTGTATGAATGGAGCAGGTCCGAGATATACGCTGGAGCCTGACCGTGCAAAGCTTTATAAGTCAGAACCAAAATTTTAATTTGATCCTGTAGTTAATCGGAAGCCAATGTAATGAGTATAAAACTGGAGTGATGTGCGACATCTTGCTAGACCTGGTTAGCAGCCTTGCAGCAGAATTCTGGACTAGTTAGCTAATTATATGTCCCAGGGGGAGCATGTACAATGCAAACAAAAGCGGACCTAACACAGAACCCTGCGGCACCCCACAGGAAAGGGCCGCGGTTTCTGAGGAATAGGGGCCAAGATACACCGAGAAACTTCTGTCTGATAGATAGGAGGTGAACCAATCCAGGGCGCTTCATGAGATACCAACCCAATGCTTAAGTCTTTCAAGCATGATGTTATGATCCACAGTATCGAAAGCGGCACTAAGATCCAGCAGCACCAAAACAGAGCATTGACTCTTGTCAGAGGACATTAATAAATTGTTGGACACTCTAAGAAGAGTGGTTCATGATTGGTGGCCTGGTTCATGATTGGTGGCCTGATTGAGTGAGCCGAAAATGGAGTAGTCGAAGGGATAATTCCATTTCTGACATCACTGATTTTCTTTACAAAGAACTTGAGAAAGTCACTGTTATCCTTGAAAAAAAGAATGGCACTTCAAGAGGTGCAGGACTGACAATATTATTGATGGTTTCAAAAAGGATTTTAGGGTTTTGTTTACTTGATGAAATAAGATTAGCAAAATAAGTTGTTCTTGCCTCCTTAACCATGTTGTTGTATTCAGTTAAGAGGTCCTTGTAATATAGTTGGTGAACATGAAGCTTGGAGGATTTCCACTGTCGTTCCGCCCTGCGACAAGTACGCCTGAAACAGCATATGGAGTCACTAAGCCATGGGGATGTGTTGACAGGGGAAACACGACGCATCTGACATGGGGCCACTTTATCCAACACTGATATGCAATTTGTGTTGAATGAATGGACCAGATCATTAATGTCAGCATGAACGGACAGCACTGCGCTTTGGACAAAAGCTGCAGTAAACCTCTCAGCTGAGGAGTGATTTAAGATGCGAGAACATCTTACATTTTTGCTGGGCAATACATCAAGATTAAAAGACAAATTAAAAAAAAACACAATTATGGTCAGTAATATGCAGTTTCTCAGTGCAAACAGGGTCAATATTAAGACCATGCGTAAAAACAAGGTCCAAAGTGTGACCCCCAATGTGTGTGGGACCAGAAACATGCTGGATAAAATTAAAAGCCTCAGTTACATTAAGAAAGTCTGCAGCTAAAGTACTAGACAAATCGTCAACATGGATATTAAAATCTCCAACCATAATAACATTATCCAACATAATAATGGATGATAGAAAATCACTAAATTCAGACAAAAAAGACCTGTTAGAACCAGGTGGTCGATAAATTAAAATACATTAAAATGGATTAGAATTACCAACTTTGGTAACCTGCAGTTCAAATGAGGAAAAAACTCTACTGGGTACTGTCCGACTTTGAAAGCAGCCTTTATATACCACCGCGAGTCCTCCACCACGACCTGAGGTCCTGGGAGTACTGATAAAACAACAGTCAGGTGGACAAAGTTCAATTAGAGGGCCGTATTCTAAGTTTTTTCTGCCAAGACTCCGTCAGGAACAAGAAATCAAGGCACCTATTAATAAACAAATCATTCAGAATAAAAGATTTGTTTGTAATGGATCGAGCATTTATTAACGCCATCTTGAGAGGCGCTGACCCAGTGCTAGGTACAGCATGATGAGTACATACGTAAGCATAATCTGTCTATATCATCTCTATTAAACAGATGATAGTGTAAGTAATAAACTTTTGGGTTCAAATAAAATAATATGCAGTGTTCTTTTGAGAATGTCATGAACAGTTTGTCTATCTTTCTGTTGTAGCAACACACTCCACTTCCACTGCCCAAAGAATATGATGATGACTCACTGATTCCCAGCAGCCCAGCGACGGAGACGTCAGACAATGTCAGCCCGGTCGCCAGTCCCATACACACAGGGTCAGCAAAACATTTTACTTCACTGAATTTAGTCTATTTAATATCCGATCTGGCAGTTAATTGTCACAATCTCTGTCCAATTACAGGTTCCTGGTCAGTTTTATGGTAGATGCTCGGGGCGGCTCAATGCGAGGCAGCAGGCATAACGGTCTGCGTGTCATCATACCTCCGCGAACCTGTGCGGCACCCACCCGCATCACCTGTCGCCTGGTGAAGCCACAGAAGCTGACCAGCCCTCCTCCGTTGGTGGAGGGAGAGGGCCTGGCCAGCAGGATCATCTCCCTGGGGCCAGCCGGGATGCAGTTCCTGGGGTAAGGAAGCAACTGAAACTGGAAATAGTCAAAATTCTTCTTGCTTCGTCTAAATGCACAAAAAATTATTATTATTATTATTATTATTGTTATTATCTTATTTCATATACGTCTAAAAGATAATTGTCATTTGTTCATATATGTATAATTCCATGTGTGTTGTGTGGTAGACCAGTGATAGTGGAGATCCCCCACTTTGCTGCTCTGGGTCGTGGTGACAGGGAGCTCGTGGTGCTGAGGAGCGAGAATGGCTCAGTCTGGAAAGAACATCGCAATCGCTACGGCGACGAGGTGCTAGAAACAATCCTCAATGGGATGGATGAGGGTAAGAGTTTTAAATGCTCGATCTCAGGCTGACACTCAAAACATGTCACTGGGTGGTATCTCTTTAACCCTCTCTCATGTCCTCAGAATTAGAAAGTCAAGAAGAGCTCGGCAAGAAGCGAATCCGTCGCATCATCTCCACCGACTTCCCCCTTTACTTTGCTGTTGTGTCACGAGTCCAGCAAGAGAGCGACCTGATTGGACCAGAAGGAGGTTCGCTGACAAGTAATCTGGTGCCATTAGTCCAGGCCACATTTCCTGAGACGGCAGTCACCAAACGAGTCCGCCTGGGGCTGCAGGTGAGATGGGACGATGAGGAGAAGGAAGGAGAAGAAAGACAGAATCGTTAATGCTTGTGTTGCATGAAAGAGAAAGCATGTTCAATGTATTTGATTGATTTTGGAATTAACTATCCTATCAGTTTTTTTTCTGTTCGTTTAGTTGGCTTTTTTGCATTTTTAGAGGACCTTTTTATTTCACACAGTGCATGTACTTGGCACTTTTTTCCAACTGTTGACTGCTCATTTAGTTCTGATATGTTTTTTTTTTTTTTCTTGATGTCTTTCTCACTAATGTATTTATGTCACTGGCAATGCCCTGTATTTACTATATTTAACACTATATTTACAACATTTGTTTGAGATAAAAGTAAAGTTAGTCAAACATTATTTGATGGGAAATCAAAAGACAGTGTTTGAGTTAATAAGTCCATTGGCTTTGGTACCATTATTGTCTTGAAAATGTGCAAAAAGGTCTTTTTTTAAGAAGAACTGAAGTGTTTTCCCACACAAAAAGGGGTGACTGCTGAGCACCTTCTAATCTTAGTTATATCACTGTTTGTTGAAGCTTTTACCCCCGTTTTGTCCGTACGGCTACACTTTTCAGGAAGTTTTCTTAAACATACACACCAAAGACATGTTTTTCTAGCACACTTCACCACACTTAATTGTTCAGTAAAAAACAGATTTCTTTACACAAGCATCCACTTATGATTTTGTCCTCACTGTCTTATGTCCTGCCCCAACATCCTGTTACAAAATAAATGTTACAATGTTACCAAATGTTTTCAACATTTGGTAATTGGAGTTTTTAATAATTTCAGATTACACACAGATTACAAAAAAAATTTAAGGTTTTGCAGTGGATATGTTTGTTGTATAAATATACACCATTTTCTCAGATTTGCTGACTTGGGATTTCAAGGCTCTATTTGCACAGGATTTCATTTTAACAGGTTAAATATACCCACCGTTTACAATCTGTTTTATAGTGTGTAAATGTTATTCCATTTCCAGGACTGTGATTGCATGAATCCCTATTTTTGACTAAATGAAAATTCTAATTCAAAACATTTCTAATTCAAAATCCTTTATGAATATGTAGGTCAGCAACATATGGATTTTAATTAACAGATGGAAACTTCTAATTCCAATGTCAGAATCTGTTTCAGTAAACCAAAATGAAAGGTAGATAAAGTATGAATGGACCTTCAAGGCATGTTTTGGGTTCAACAGCTGTCCTTCAGACATGAATGAATATGATAAGCTAAATATGTCTTGTAAGCTGACATGCTACCACCCATGCCTTAACCTCTAACCTGAAAATAGTGAATGTAACTGAATGTAAGTAAAATAGATATGGTTATAATTTTCTATTAACATATTTTTTAGGAACAAATCTATTTAACTTAAATGCTGTAGTAATCATGTTATGAATGGCCTTGTGA
Organism: Perca flavescens; assembly: GCF_004354835.1. Taxonomy (NCBI): domain Eukaryota; kingdom Metazoa; phylum Chordata; class Actinopteri; order Perciformes; family Percidae; genus Perca; species Perca flavescens. Next base: position 18,022,520 of record NC_041335.1, on the reverse strand, counting down.
AAAACCACAGTGCCTTTGATATCCATTTTGTATTAATGACTGTAAAAGCTTCATGTTAACACACATTGTTACATTTTACAATAAAAGTTATTAAGTCCTTCCACCAATTTGTGTTGCTATTGTCTTTTCAAATGTGTCGTTCCATGAGCTATTTTATTCACTGGACTTCTCTCTCTTTTTCTCTTCCCCTTTAATTTTTCCCTTTTTGCTTTTCCTTTTTCCTCATCCGTTGCCTCATCATCCATCTCCCATTGTCTCATTCTGCCTGCCATCCTTTTACATCTGTTACATATTTTTTTAATCTCCATTGCCTAATTATATATTTCTCTATTTTGTCTAATTTACCTTTTTTCGACCATATCATCTAACCTGTGCCCGTGTTACGTACTCCCTCTCCCCATCATTTACTTTCAACCTCAGGCTCAGCCAGTTCCAGATGAGCTGGTTGCAAAGCTGCTGGGTAACCAGGCAAACTTTAGCCCTGTGGTCACTGTGGAGCCTCGGCGGCGCAAGTTTCACCGACCCATCGGACTGCGTATACCCCTGCCCCCGTCCTGGAGGGACAGCCCCCGAGACTCTGGGGAGGGCGACACCACCAGTCTGCGTCTGCTTTGCTCTGTCATAGGTACTGCATGCCACGACTGGGAGTTGCTGAGGGTGTGTGTGTGTGCTGCATGCCACGACTGGGAGTTGTTGAGGGTGTGTGTGTGTGTGAGAGAGAAAGAGAGAGAGTGAGGTGACTGGAGTGGTTCCCTTCCAAGGAAAGATTAATGGGGCAAAACTGCCGATTTGCAGTGGTGAAAGATGACAGTGCCATAGTTGCCATTTTGTACAAACCCATAAGAGTTCTTTTTGACTGAAAGCCAGATTAACAGGTTTGCTCTTTCTCATCCCGTCTGATTCCCAGGTGGCACAGCCCCAGCCCAATGGGAAGACATTACTGGCACCACCAAGCTTATGTATGCTAAAGACTGTGCCAGTTTTACAACCAATGTTTCAGCACGGTAAGTTGAGATGGCAACAAATGCATTACATCAGCCATCATACCATAAAGTTTAATGGCAGTCTTTGCCATCTCAAATCATTCTAGCAACCAGCTAGAATGATTAATGCACAAGACTGTGATTTGTTTCCTTTCAGATTCTGGCTCGCAGACTGTCCTCGGACAGCTGAGGCCGTCTCCTTTGCCAACCTGCTCTACAGAGAGCTGTCAGCTGTACCATACATGGCCAAGTTTGTGGTGTTTGCAAAGATGAATGAGCTGCGGGAGGGCCGCCTGCGCTGCTACTGCATGACCGACGATAAGATGGATAAAACCCTGGAACAACATGAGAACTTCACAGAGGTGGCTCGCAGCAGAGACATAGAGGTCGGTTCAGAGACGAGGGCAGTGCTTCATCCTGAGCTGGTAAAATTGTAGTGTAGTGTAGGTTAATGTCTGTGTCCTGTTTTGCAGGTGATGGAGGGAATGCCGCTTCACCTGGAGTGTTCAGGGAATCTGGTGCCTGTGAGGAAGGCCACCCAGCAGCCTCGCTGCTTCAGCTTCCAGGCGTTCAGAGATAACCGGCTTCCTGTCTCTGTTAAGGTATTACCATTTGGCTTTCTCTTACAGATCTTTCTTCAGTTTTATATTCTTTGTCACTCACTTGTTACTCCACCAGCTCTGTCTCTACTCAACATATGTATGTGCCTTCATTGCTTTCCTTGTGTCTGTGTGTCTAAAGGTGAGAGACAGCAGTAAAGAGCACACTGGATTTCTGTCTTTCCTGCGCAAGTCCACAAAATATGAGGACAGCCAACATGTGCTCTGTAACCTCAACATTACCATGCCTCCTTGTATCAAGGTAAAGCTAGTTACAAACCACATACTGTACAGTGTACTGTTCAGTTATAGTCATTTCCTTGAGATGACAGACTTTGGTGTTGTTTGCTTGTGACTGGCAGATTGTTGGGAGTGAAGACCGGAGGCGAACTCTGACCCCGCTGGCTTTAAGAGAAAGATACAGCGCCCTAAATGAACCCGCTATGGGTATGAGGCTCTCACTCTCTCACTTGTAAATGGTGGCACCTGCTTATTTTTATTGTGATGATATAATAGTATAAGGCACAGTGTGATGGCATCATTTATTCTACAGTATCAACAAGCGTTGCAATGCAGGGATAATCTCAACTTTAAATTGAACAGGATGTTAAATAGTCAGTTTTGGTCTGGTTTGTGCAGCATCAATGAGCGCCATGGAGAGGACAGAGCTGAAGATGGCTGTGATTGCAGAACAGTTGGGACTGAGCTGGGCTGGTGAGTCAACAAGAATATACTGACTCTATTTTTATGTGTTGTAAACCATCCATATTTACCTTATGTCTGACATGCTTGCCTAGCTTGCTGCTGAGTAAGTTCAACATGGCAACCAGCCAACGAAACAAATTATTTCCCGTTTTCCTGCCAAGAGCGTGAGACTATTCTGCCTCTTCTGGATAGAGCTACTGTGAATTAGAGTGCCATTTTAAGACTGTTTACACTAACAGCATGACTCACAGGTGAAATTAAATATAAATACATATTTCACTCACTTAGTTGATCTTCTCCGTCTCATTTTCTACACAGAGTTGGCACGCGAGCTTCAGCTCAGCGTGGATGACATCAATAAGATCCGTGTGGAGAATCCTAACTCGCTGCTGGAGCAGAGCTCTGCACTGCTCAACCTGTGGGCCACCCGCGAGGGCAAGAGGGCCAAGAGTGAGTTTCTGAGGCTACAATACGTTTTTGAATAACTTTTGCTAATTTTACGCCTTGCATTCACTCTACTCCGGCATTTCCAAGCCGTTTTAAGTTTGAAAACTCTTGGGTTGTGTCGTACTCTGGACGGGCATAAACGGAGACCTTTGGAAATAACGACCCACTTCAGTCAGACTTATCTGTTAGGTAGGCTTACTTACCTTTTACTAACAGTTCCACCTTGTCGTCGGTTTAAGCAAATACATCCCTTCTTTCTCCAAAATTATTTTCAATTTATACATTAATGTTTTTTAACCACAGATTAACATTAGACAATCTGCTTCCTGATTACACCGTCACATGCATGCCCAGTGTATGTGAATGGTCATGTGATAAGTGTTGTCAGACATGTTAATATGGACAGAGTTCATTTCTGATACTGAGCCTAAACGCTTGTGTGGACGGAGATCGTTTTTGTTTTAAAACACCGTTTCAAAATGAAGACGGAGTAGTGTGGATGTAGCTTGAGATTGCTGTGAATTTCTCTCATCCCCTCATGTCTTTATTAACGCCTCTTTAACCCAGTCAAAGTCAGATTGTTTGTAATGGTACTGGTGTTTGTCCTTGGAACCCCCTTCCCCTCCTCTTTTTTTCTTGTCTGCTTGTGTCTCTCCTTCACATGTCTTCACTGCAGTGGAGAGCTTGTACGCAGCTCTGAAGAGTATTGACCGTATGGACATAGTCAACATGTTGGAGGGCCAGCCGCCTCAGCCTGCGAGACAAGGCTCCCGCGATTTCAGCAGACGTCGAAACAATGAGAGAGACAACCTCTCCCCTGGTATGACCAATGGTAAGTTCCCTCCCCAAATCCCCCACAATGCAGCCCCTTCTACATGTCCCTTTTGCTTTGACCCTGAGCCATCTTTCCAATATACATACATCCTCGCACCCTTAAATCCCCTAAAGGCAAAGTAAAGTTTGTTTCTCTCTGTTGTCCCCATGTTTTTCTTTTTTATTCCTCCGTGATGCTGTTGTGTATGAAAGCTGCCACAAACGTCAAACTTTTCCAGGAATTTACCCCAACAACATGCAGAGGGACTCAGGACACTCCTACTGTGCTACAACCTCTGTAGTGCCTTTGGTTATGCATTTCTCCATCTATTCATTCAATGTGATGGGAAGTAGAGTGAAGTATACAAAAAAGTATGATTATGTGCTGAATCTCTAGAGTTTGCAAGCATCCCATTACTGAATAGCCCCTGAGAAAAACACTTCACATAGAGATAAGTAAGATATAAGTATCATTAATAGTTGTACTTTTATTATTGTTGTCATTGTTATTTTGGTTTCCTCTTGTTAAAGGTCCAGTGTGTAACGTGTTTAGTTGTTCATTAACAAAATCTGTGTTGCCCGTTCACAAACTTGTCCTTTTTCATGAATATTTACCTCCACCATAAAAGTATTCCTTTTGGCATGAAATTTTACATTTGCATTCGCATGAACTGGGGTAGACGCTCCATATTCATGCGCCATCTTGAAATACGTTAGTCGGTAAGGGACATAGAGGACATACTGCTCTGCCTTTCATGTTTTCGCTGTCACATGATAAACTCACAGGTGCCGCTAATGCTGCTAATGGGTATCGTAGCTTCCCGCCCCTGGCAAGTTTGAAGAAGGAAACATGGAGGACCACACGTATTCAAAATCCAAATTTCAGAAACAGGAGTTTTCTTCTTCGCCCAGAAAAAGAAAAAGGATATTGAAAAGAGCAAGAGAACGGCTTTTTGAAGCGTGAAGGCTACCGTAGCTGTAATACGTACTTTGAACTGCGTGGTGCGAGAGAGTTGATTGCGATATATGATCTCAACGCTAGATGGGAGAAATTCCTACACATTGGACCTTTAAATAATTAGATCAGTCAGTATTTGATTATATTAAGAGTTTATATTGCCCATTATTAACTTAGAGGGCCTTCATTTTAGAGTGATATTTGTTTATTAAACAACACATTGTCATACATGATCATACCACATAGATCATACTGTAAGTATAGCCAAGCTTTACTGACCTTCTTACCAATTGTCAGTCCTCAGTCTTTTACTCCTTTTCCTCATGGTTTCCTTCACACATGCATACCCTACATCTTATTGACTCCATTTTCACCTCTGGACTGGTGTGAGCTCCCCTACTTACTGGACTGGCCTCTCTGTATCCAGTGCAGACGATGAGTCAGTCTGACAGGTGACAGGTCCTTTTCTGTGAAAACTGGAGCAATACCCAGAGATGTAACAATGCATAGAGATACGACCATGAGGGTCAAAGGGTGAAAAGGGATATGTTCAGATCACAGCTGCAGTGAATCTGATAACCGTGTATCTGTCTTGTCTGTCTATCTGTCTGGCTACCTGCCTCCCAAAGGCCGTTCCTGCTTTGACGCTATGCGTAAAACGGCTTTTTGAATACCTGGATATTGTGTCTTCTGCTAATCTCACAATGATCACGATGACGGGTTTCAAGAGGTTTCTATAAATTAATGTCCTGATTTAGTACGTCGAATTGGAGGACCAAAACTGACGTTTTAGGCAATAAATAAAATGAGGCAATAAGGAAAATGGTCAGAAAAATAATTAAATAAATAAAATAGGCCTATAAGTCTATAAATGCTCAAAGAAATTGAGAATAACCATCAGGTTCACATCCTTAAAATAAATATTGTGGTGGACAGTGAAGGAACAAAATACATTCATCATCAATTTCCTTGTGCATTAGATTTATTCATTTTTTACTAGTTTCTTTATTTCTCAATTCATTTCGCAGATTCATTTATTAATTGCATATTAAACATATAGTTTGACATTTTGGAAAATATGCTTATTTCTTGCTGAAGAAGATCGATACCACTGTCATGTCTGTACGGGAAATGCGAAGCTACTGCTCCCGCAAGCAGCTGGTTAGCTTAGCTTAGCATAAAGACTGGAAACCGGAGGAAACAGCTAGCGTGGCTCTGTCCAGGCTAGCTGTTTTTGTTTGGATGCAGTAACTTCCTGGAGTCTCTTCTGGTTTCCTTGCAAGAAGCTGCTGCGTTAATTAGTGAACTTAGGAGGTGCTGGTATGTGGATGTGTTATCTTTTGGACAGAGCTGATTCCCCCTGTTATTAGGTTTTATGCTAAGCTAAGCAGATGCTAGCAGTAGCGTCATATTTACCAAACAAATATGAGAGTGGCATCGACCTTCTCATTTAATCCTCTGCAACAAAAGCAAATAAGCTTATATTCCAAAATGTAGAACTCCTCCTTTAAGTCAGGTTCAGTCCTCCATGTGAAGTAAACTTATTATTATCGAAATAGTGTTTTTTAACCTAAAATGTTTTACAGAAAAAGCTGACAGAATATTCGCTATAATCAGTAATCAGTTTTACTGCAGCCTTATTCTATCTTTCTCTGTCTTTACCTGTCTTCCCCTCTTTTTGTCAGAACAATGGGCCTCATTCACCAACCGTTCTTACGAAGAAATGTGTTCTTAAACCCTTCTTACGCACTTTTTTACAAATATTCTGGCATTCACTAATGTTTTCTTTACTTGGATTTGTTCTTAGCTAAGAACAAAATCTACGAACACTGAAAAGCACTCTTACGCACATTTGAGTGATGACAATTTGCTCCAAATGATTGCTTACTGCATTTTATTTAATTCTACAATTGTTTACAATGATAGTATTGTACTGTAATGTATTTCTGATCATTTGTTGATAAAAAATCATATTATTCAAAAAAGACACTAACACTGCAATTTACATCAGCAATTAAACTGATTAAATCCTGCGTTATTTGGTGATTGATCGCTATTTATAGGGCCAAAATGCAGTGGTAGAATGTAACAAAGTACAAATTCTTCGTAACTGTACTTAAGTACATTTTTCACGTATCTGTACTTTACTTAAGTAGACTCAATAGTGCATAGCCTACTTTTGACTTTTACTTTGTTACATTTTGCAGCAATTATCTATACTTTCTACTCCACTACATTTCTACAATGTTCCGTTACATTTTCTGATCAGTTTCCCCCTCTGCCAAAACGTCTTCCTGACCGTCACACGTTTGTCTTACCAGTGAAGTTTGGTTGCCGTAGATACTGTATATATGGGGCACCGCTGATCCAAGCCGGCTCCGGGGCTCCTGACCCTCGGTAATACAGCCCCGGTGAAAATGAAAACGTTTGTTTTTTTATTATTCCCGTTTTTAAATCAAAGTTGCCATCTATTTCTCTCCACAGCGTTGTTTACTCCTCCGCCAGGCTGTGTAAGACGCGTTCATATCTTATTGATTTGGCTGGACCTGTTCACATCTCCCCATTTGCGCTGCTTCACACACTTTATTTGCTTACTTGCATGGTTAAAGAAAATGAAATACATCCATGAATAAAACCAACCGCATTCCGATTCTAACAACATATTTCCGTTTCATGGTTAGGATAGGAACTTTTCTTAAAAGCCAGGCCTTGTTTGTGGACACCTTCTACTTTTACTAAAGTAAATATGTCTCTGGTTATTTGTACTTTTATTTAAGTACTGAGATTGAGTACTTCCTCCACCGCAGCTCCGACAAGCTCCGACAAGCTCCCACAAACTGTCTCCCAGAAGGTGCACAGGAAGTGTCATGTCCTTATATGGGAATTTTTGGGCCGTTTTCTTATGCTAATTAGGAACAACTGGCACGCGCTTTCAGTTACGAATACGTGGGATTCATCAATCCTAAGAACACAGGTGCGAACAAATCTGCTCTTTAAGAACACGTCATGAATCCGGCGTAAACTTTTCTTAGAAACCTTCTTAAGAACATATTTAAGAGAAAACTTAGGAAGATATTGGTGAATGAGGCCCATTGTCTGCAAGATTTTACTTATCCTTTTTCCTTCATAGTTCTAGTGCACCTCTGTTGTAATTAAGCACATTTTAAAGGTGTATTCAAGATCATTTCCAGGTTAGAAAAGATTTAAAAATAAATACACTAGATCGTGATAGAGTAAGACCTCTTCTCTTAGACTTTTGTAAAAGGACATTTAAATTCTCTCCGCCTGTGGCTGCATGGGGAGTAGTTTGAGTCTCTTTAGGGCTAAACTTGAATGTCCTTTTGGGAGCACTGTTTTCATTCCCTGTGAATCTGTCCCTCTCTCTGTGTTTCTCTGGACATGTCATCTGCAGCCTAGCCGCCCTACTCTTCCTTCTTCTCACTCCTCTCCGAACTCTGACCTCATGCCAACCTCATGTTGACCTCTGACCCACATCTTTATCTTTTCTTTTTTTTGCGAATAGTCGTGCATTTTCTTTATTTTTGTGCTTTTGAAAACCCCACCTTTTTAATGTCCGCTCTGTGACCGATACCCCTCACACAGACTGTGTACTCAGCACCCACTGGGAGGGGGGAGGTGACCCTCGCTCTCTCTCTCGCTGTTTCTGTCTGTGACCATTACCCTATTTTATATTCCTCTTCCTCTCTTGCTGCTCTCCTTTTCTCTTGTTCCCACTCTGTCTTTTCCCTCTTTTCCCATCCTTTATTTCCCTGCCTGTCTGCATGTGCATGAGGCTGACTTTCATCGCTCATCTCCCTCTGTGTTTGCATGGACACACTGGCTTGTTGGAGATGACGAGTCAAACACTGCATTAACACTAAATGCTGCTTGACCAACAGACGTGTTCTTGCATGGCATGTATACTGAGAATGACCTTATAGTCTCTCTTCCTCCTCACCGATCTTTCCCAAGGGGGGGTTAAAAAAGGCCACAAACCTTTTTTTTGAACTGTGACTTGCGTTGCTCATGTATGAATGTTGTGGTTGTTCTGTATGTCACTGATTTAATGTAAACTGTCCATCTGATGGGTTATTTTGTGTGAAATATATCTTTTTAATGTCTTTGTGTCGTACAAGGGTCAATTTCATATTGTTCCTCCCCTTACTGTAAATGTGCTTATTGTTTAATGTAAACTCATCAATCAGTCTGTGAGAGTGTGTGAGCGTCTTTATGTGTGTTTTAAGTTGTATACTGTAAGTCTTTGGTGTCCTCCATACACATGTGTGAGTGTATCGGTGTTAAAGCGAATGGACAAAATGAGTAAATTTCCTTTACACGTGTTGTTACCCGATCTTCACTGCTTTGTTTTCTGTGGTTGTGTGTTTCAATCGGGGGGTCAGGCAATCATTTTTTACATATTTTACACCCGTCCATTCCCTATATTTATTTCTTTTCCAAATCTCTTTCTATCATTCCCAAATCTTCTTAGACGGAGAGAGAGGACTGACAAATTCATTATCTATTCATGGCAAACAAAAATGCTCATTTTGTAGTTTGTGGTGTCACCAAAAACAGACTCATAACACAATAAGCATGGATTCACGTCTTGATATAGTAAATTTCAAAAACACATAGACTCACCAAACACACCAAATCCTCATGATCCCATGATCTCATTTACTTGCAACAAAAATGTGCACGGGTACTGACATTTATTATAATAATAATAATAATAATAATAATAATAATAATGAATAGGCTTGTTTGAGTAGATCAGTTAATTTTTGTTAAATTTAGAGTTTAAAGTAATTAGATTTTATTTATATGAAGCGATAACTATTTGCCACAGCTTATATTATAAATCAACTCACATTTAACGTGATCAAGCGTTTGCGAATGAGGTCCCTAAATTTTAAAGGAACCTGACACCGTATCTTCTGTTGTGGCCCAAATGAACGAGGAATGATGATTTCAAACTTTCAACTCTTTACTCGTCATCTTCTGTGTTCTAGTAGTACAAGAAGATATTTCATCAGCAATCAAAAGATTCCAGAAGTCAAAGCCAATGCTGTTTTTTTAGCAGATTTATGTCTTTTAACTTACGAAGACAAATCACTATACAAAAATATATATGTATATTTATTATTGCTAGTTTCTATAGACAACTGACAGCAGTTGAGAGGCTGCAAGATAAAGCCAAAAGTAGGACAAGAGGTCCTTCTGGCCGCTTGGTGTCACAAATATCTCCTGCACTCTCAGCAGTTCTCAACAGCAGCACTGCCAACCATGAATCAAGTTACACCCTGCAGCTCTGCACAGCTTCCTCATCGCTATACAGTATTCACATACAGTCTGTCTCTCTCTTTCTCTCTTGCTCGTTTTCTCTCTCTCTCGCTCGCTCTCTCTCTCTCTTGCAGAAGGTGAACCGCCTTCTCTTCTTGCTTTTATCTACATACTGTATGCCCTGCACTACATCTCCTATTTCATCCTATGGTTAATGTATTTCCTGGTAACAAATCCTGTAGTGTTACAGTCATAGTGCCACTCACACTTTGCTTTACCTACATTGCCATTCATCAAAACAAATTACGTAAACTATTCACCTAATTTCCATGGTAGTTGGTCATTTGGTTCAGTATGATCAAGACAAATACAAGGCAGACTCTATGTATAGTATAAGTGCATTCTTCATAGTCTCTAACTGGATTTTTCTTTCTTTTTGTGCAATACATTTAGAATCTCAATAAAAAAAAAAAAACATTCCTGATGCTGTGACATTGTGTTCTATCATGACAGGTCTGCCTTTACAAAAAACATATTGTTACAAAGGGTGTTCAAGACAGTTGAAGGAGTGACCTGAGTCCACAGCACATTAACAGTGTGCAGTTTTACTATTTGATATAATTACACTTGAAATACTCAAATCTATGTTTGAGGCAGCAACTGTGTGACTTTCACAACAGATGGAAAATCAAGTCTACCGTATATGTGTTTGCATTAGTATTAGCAGGACTATAGGTTATATGTTTATTGTATACATTATAATAAATATATGTGTCAATGAAAGAGCAAGCAGCTGTGTGGTGAGCTGATGTGTGTGAGGAGAGATGAGATTGCCTGCGTGCATGCTATCCAGCCTGACAACGATATTAACCTGCCTGTTTTTTGAGTGGGTTTGAATGCATGCATATCTGAGTGTGAGTGTATGTGTGTGATAGTATGAAACAAAGAGTGAGCGAGTGTATTTATAGCATGTGTATGTGTGACAAAGTGTGTGTCCCTACCCCAGGTTGGGGGCAGAGGCAGTAATTCCTGTCCGTCTCCCTGCAGGTGGCAGACAGCAGAGCAGCATCAGTCACTGCTGGGTCCAAACCAAAGTGTCGGTCTCTCAGTCCGTCCAGTTGTGTCTGCTGCTGCTTCCGCTGCTGCTCTCTCCGTCAGCACTGGCTGATCGAGCTTGACAAACCCTTGTCTAAAAGCTGCCCTTGCTCTCTTGTCCTAAGCTCCTTGCACCCTTATTCTAGCTCTTATTGTCTTGGCCCTCCCCTCTCTCCTTCCCCATTCCTCTCCCATTTGTCCCTTCAGCCTCCTCTACTCTCCCCCTAAATGCCCAGCTCCTGGGCAGGGGCACCTATCCCCTCCCGGGGTCCCGGTGCTGTGGGGGTGAGGTGGGGAGGGAGGCGGGGGCCTGGTGTCAGTGTGCCTCTCTCTGTCTCGCTCCAGGTTATGGGCTCGCGCAGGACGAGCTTCTCTCACCGGCCTCCATGCAGTACAGCCTGCCCTCCCCGCTGGGCGCTGAGCCTTACTGGCAAGAAGTCTCCAGTCTGGACTGTGCTCCCATTGCCACCACAGAAGAAGACACCCTCATGGAGATGTCTGATGTGCAGGTGTGGCCCTCAGGCAACAGCCCATCCCTGGTGCCTGTGGAGGACTCTTCGCTGGAGTGCAGCAATGCTGACGATTCAGAAGGTCTGCTGGGGCTGCCGTATGGAAGCCTGGGTCGGCCAGCTAGTCAGGCCAGCGTACCCAGCGGAAGGGGTGGGGTACTGAGTGGCTCCATTGAGCTGCCCGAAGACGATTCAGAGATGGGCGTTGACTCACTCAGCACAGCCACGCCAGCCTCGCTTGGGGGCACCATCGCTGGGATCAATCTTAACCGGCTGAACAATGGTCAGGGGTCAGAGGCAAGTTCGGAGGTATCAGCAGTTACCAGTACAACTGGTGGAGGTGGAGCTGGAGGAGGAGGAGGAGGAGGAGAAGGAGGGACGGGCTCAGAGGAAGGGCTTTCTCTTGTTGCAGGACAGCAAAGGGTGTATGCTCGGCTGAGTGAGTCACCTGGTCTGAGCTGTGTTGCAGACCGAAATGGAGACAGGTAGGTCAGACCTCTGTCTGCCTCTCAGGTGACAAAGTCAAAATCACACCAACAAAACAATAGATCTGTGCTTACATCTTTTTAATCATTATTGCATGTCAGTGGATGTCAGTGGTGAACTGGAGTTTTGTTTTGTTGTTTTTGTTTTCTTGCGGAGGAAGTAACCGCTAAGGGGATATGATCAGTTGTTTTACTATCCTCGGAGTAAGCACGTACAGTACGTGTACCACCTCCACATTGATCCGTTCTCTCCTTCCAGGTCAGGTAATGGTGGAAACGGAGGCGGTGGAGGCTCTTTCCTTTCCTACCTGCAGGAACAGTCAGGCCCGGGGTGGATCCCTGTCACGGACCCTACACAGGCCTGGGTGGGCAGTCAGCCTAAGCCCAGGCAGGCCATGGACACCATGATATCATCAGTATGTAACGCCGTAGATGGCGACCAGTCCCACATATCCCAGGAGGCCTTGCTTCAGCCTGTGAGGGACATGGGGCACTCAGAGATCTTACGGGGGCACTTCAGGGGTACCCAGCCATTTGAGAAGGGTTTGGGCTTCCCACACAGAGTACCAGAGCTGAGGGCCTGGGACGATGTGCGCCTGAAGGGCCAGGTGAGTGTGTTGCTCCTACCATGAAAAGTAAAAGGGACGTTGGTTTGACAAGCAATCAGTCATACAGATATCAAACTATAGAGACTGATGATAGCATAGGCTTTAACTGTAGTCATGCAAATCCAACAAACTTCACCGTTTAACAAATCAGCATTAGATTATTAATGATAGATCCTAGAAACATACAACACACACACACATACACACACACATACACACACACAGAGTCAAGGGCCCAAGATGGGCACAAACAGTCCTGCCAAATATAGCAAGCATTCTCACTGTCCCACTCGTGTTACAGGATCCGCCCCACCCTAGTCATTTCCACGTGTTAACTTTTTGGCACAACACCACCACATCAAACTGTAAAGGACAATGTCAGGTTTGAAACTGTGAGCAGTAATAGACAATTGCTTTAGGCTCTTTGTGGGCTTGCTTTTGTATGTGGTTCATACTGGTGAGAAAAGAGCCTTTTAGCTTTTGTAGTGTTTGGATGCAGTGTTGCAGTGCTGCAAAATAGTGCTGCATAGTGATGCTTTTGAGGAAATGTGTCTACTAGGTTGTGTGGATGAGAAATTTGTTTATAGTTAAAGTCCCTGAAGGAAGTCAGAGGACAAGTTTTTACTTCATACAATACTCTTACTACAGCATACAGAACCACACTGGAGAAGCCAGAGGTATTTAAAGGCCACAGATCATATGATCAGAAAGAGAGAGAGAGAGAGAGTGGTGGGAAAAGAAGCCTCCCAAAGTTGCTTTAGCTCGGATTTAATGCCATCGAGTGGGTTCTTCTGACCTGACAGTAGGAACGAGAAGGAATAGAGACCCGATGCATCGGCCCACTGCCCCAGCTAATGGAGGACAGACGTGAACTGAAAGACAAATAACCAAACAGCGAATGAACCGGTGACAGAAGGCCGCAGGCTGCAGCTGTTGCCATTTCCGTCAGCTGAGAGAGGCACTGCATTGGAAACGGGAGTCACTGAAGACTTGGGGGAGTGTATTGATTGTTGTTGATTTGCTGGGGATCAAAGCGGGGTGATGTGGGCCCTAGTGACAGAGCTCCTCTTCAGCTTCGTGCTGCTGGCTTTCCTGGTCATCAGCTGTCAGAATGTCCTCCACATTGCCAGCGGCTCTGTGCGGTCCGTGCTCACTTACATACACGCTCAGCTGGACCGTGAGCTCGGCGAGGTCGATGGAGTGGCCGATGAAGAGGAAAACATCACCACCAGAGTGGTCCGCCGCAGAGTCATCTTTAAGGTACAGAGAGAGGGACAGAGGACAGTCACACAGAAATTTGAACAAAGGATTGGAAAACAACAATAAGAGGAGATAGATGGAGAAAATAGTGTTTGGTGAAAGGCTATAGGAAGCTGTGTATTTGGAGTGATACAGGATAGGTTTGTGCTAATAGGGGTAAATGATTTGACTGTGTTTACTGCTAGAGTGGAGTGGGTGTGACTAAAGTGTGGCAGTGAGGATTAACTACTACAGAGGACACTGTGTACGTGAGGAAATGTTGTGTATGTCAATCACAAAACCTGAATTGCATCAATACGATAATAATTCTTCCTCTGACAATTTGATTTTGTTAAATTACCATCAAATTGCTGAGCAAATGTGGCTACATTTATCTTCTGCTGTTATGGATGTAAATAGACTGGCTTGGGCTCAACAAGTTTGGCTTCCAGTTCTATTAAAAATCCGTATGGACTGTATCTTAGACTCTGTCCATGCTAACACAAGTGTTGACAAGTTTTATTCAGGTCTACACGGGCTTGACTGACCCTTGTCCTCTCTTCTCCGGCTGTAGGAATGTCTTTAAGGTTATAAATAGGTCTGTAGACACGTTGAAAATTATTAGGGCCTATAACAGCATTGTCATGACTTTCATGAACTGTAAATGTAAATGTCGCTTAGAAACTTCCAACTGTTAGATTTACATGCTTCCACAAACAACCCTTTAACCTTCACCCATCTGTCGTTCATCTGCTTCTCTGTCTTTCCAATTAGTGGTGGTGTTTGCGGCATGCAGTGCCAGCTATTTTAACATGCATTAGGACCATCATTTATTCCTCAGATTACTTAACTTTTCATATTTTGGGAATTCATATCTTGTAGCAGTTACACTAAAATGTAAGTTTCAGTACTTTCAAGGAGAAGGAAGGGCAGTTAATGGTTTCTTAAAAAATTTAATTATGAATTGAGGGTACAAATGCTTTTCTGTCCACAGGGCGATGAGGTTGAAGATCTTCCTGGGGATCATGTAAGCGAGGAACAGTTCACGGACGAACATGGAAACATTGTTACAAAAAAGGTCAGCCATTGCAACATGTTTTCATACTGTATTCTTAAACTGGGTCCAGTAATTGTTTTCACTTATGTCAGTGTCACATACTCACCAGCATCTCTCCACATAATTATTAAACTTATAATAAAAAATCACATGACATTACACTATGTCTATACACACTATACACTGTATGTCCCTAAAAAATAGATATTTTTAAAAAGACATATTTCCTCCATACACATTTCTTTTATATTTCACCAACTGTCCTTTCACTGCCTTATTCCCACTCTCTGCCTCCATCCATCACTCTCTCCCACCCTCCTGTGTACATGTGTGTTGACGTGATAGATTGTGCGTAAGGTTGTGCGCAGAGGGAAGGGTTCAGGTGAGGAGGGAGTTCAGGAGTTGAGCCTGGAGGGTTCTCTGCAGGACGCCAACGAGCTGGAGGTTGATGCTGAGCAGTTCATGAGCTACGCCATCCTGGGCCGGGACAGCAGCAAGGTGGGCTTCTGATCTGCAGACAGCTGACCATCTGATGAGCGCCTGTTTGATTTAAAGTCATGTAGTAGCTAGTTTATAGTGGTAGTAACAGGGGACTCGTGCTGAATCATGTGCTGCAGTGAGCTTGAAAGTCTCATCACATTGTGGTTTCTTGGGCATATCCCGACACTCCTTAAGTAGCTTAACCTGCATGAGCTCCAGTACAAAAAACACAGTTTGTGTGTGTGTGTGTGTGTGTGTGTGTGTGTCCTCGTGATCTTAAGAGCTATAGCCCTGTTTTTGATATGTGTAGGTCCTAAATCCTAAGCGAGGATTGAGTGCAAAGTTTGGTTGGTTAATTGTTTGATTGCTGACCTTCTGTTACATTAATCTTCACCTAAATATTATTACCTCATGTTCATCTTCTGCATGCAGGAGGAACAAATGAGTCCACTTTGCTCTGGTGCTGTTATTGCTCACAGTTCACCGAACCATTCAGGTTTTCATCATTTTAGTCATCACTACATCACCTACACTTTGTTTCTTGCATATTAATGACTGAATTCATTGTGGCTCCTTACAGTGGCTATATTTTTCCATTCTGTCGCCATCAGTTATCTCAATGACTGACTCTTGTCTTTTTTGCATTCATTAAAGTTTATAGTCCTACAACTTTGACTGTGTGCTGTGTCACTCAAACCTTTTCTGTATCAGAGCTGGGTCAAATTTTATTTACAATATTATTATTTTTTACTTTACCCACATGAAGTAGCAGAGGATTGGGGTTTAACACATTAAGACAATTGAGATTATTAGGGTGTCACTTTATGTATTGTCTTATGTGGTCAAATCCCATCCATCTGAATATCAAGAAATCAATTTGAAAATGTATTTGCAAATACTATTTGACACAGGTCTTCTCTGATCCCAAAGATTTTAGATGTTTCTGATGCCCTCTTATCTTTAATTGTCTTTCCAACTGCCATCCATCACTTCTGTCCTTGCTTGACTGTTTATACATGATTTCTTTTTTTTTTTTCTCCCTCTTTTTTCCTTTTGTTACTCACATTTCTATTACATCTCCTCTGTTGTTTTTCTGTCCTCTCTTTCCTTGTGGCACTATTTCCTTCCTCTGTGGTTCCATTTCTGTTTCCCTTCCTCATCTTTTTCTTCCTGTCACGTGTCCTTTATTTCACATTCCTTTACTAATGTTCCCTCAACCTCTTGTTTGGCTCCTGTCATCCTACCTCTTCTCAATCCTCGTACCTCTTCTGCTGCCAACCCCTACCCCCCTGATGTAGCCCGATACTGTGGATGTGAAGAAAGGTGCTCAGATAGTGAAATGTGCCAGTCTGCGGAGAGTTAAGCAGTGAGGCAGAGTGAGTGCTGCGTCCCCGCAGGTACGGGACTGACCCACAGCGCCTCGTCTGACCTGTGGGCTAGACCATTTAATCCAGTCTCTCTGGATTAAATGCATCTGAATATACCTTTAATTCAATACTAATGATATGTCATGTGATGCTGGCACAGCTAAATGAATCTTCAGTTTGACAAGTGGTTAAAATATGAATGAATCAAAAAAATATGTATGCCTGTCATTCTCAATGATTTCTTTGCCCACAAAGTAAAAAAATATAATAAAAGTCTCAGAAAAAGGGGCATTCCACGACAACCATTTTTAAGTTACAGTTTTTTCCGATTGCTAAACGACAGTGGGCACAACTGGAGTCACATGTGCAAAACTCAAACTACAGTCTGCACTACCAACAGTCACCTGGAGTAAACAGTTCACATCACCTGCAAAACAGGCTCAGTGCAGCCAAACACTATGCACAGGCCTCACTGAGATAACACACACTGTCACTCAGAACACACTGAGGGTGAAAACACTAGCGTCAAACACCAATTCAGAAATTACAATTTACAGTTTGAACAATTTGAGTGACTTTTACACTACTCAATAGTTTATTTAAGGACAAAATATAGATTGTATAGCATACAAATTTTTACATAAGGTAAAAAAGAAGGAATGAAAATCAGCAGTTTTCTTCAATATAGTATTTTGTCTCTAGTAATTTATGGAATTACTGGGGGGAAAAAACTAAAGGTACATACGTAACAGTACCAAAGAAGAGTGTGACTAAACCTGCCTCTCTCCAGCATCATGTGGCAAGTTTTCTTCATCACGTTGGATGTCTGCATCATCTCTAAATAAAAATTAATGTGGTGTTTCTATTGCTTTCACCGCCATTACTTTCTGAAAAACAGTAAGAAAGCAGTTTTACTATTGTAAAGATGTAGTGTTTTTCACTTTTTTTATAGCTGTGTACATAACCTCTTTTACCTGTTTCGGTATAGTGTATAATTGTTTCATTCTTATTTCGTGTTTGTATACAAAAAAAGGCTTTCTGAGCTTTCTCTGTATAAATACCGTATATGTTCACTAACTAGTCTAAAATAAGACACCTACTTAGGCTTTCAGCTAAAATTGTAATCAGCAGTGTTTGATAGGCCCCAGACTGAAATCTATTCTGTTTTGAATGTGTGGTTAACAGTTTTGACAGCAGTGTGTTAGCATTTGAACAAAGTGCTGTAAATCTACAGTGTTGTGCACGTTGTGGTTAAAGTCATGGGATAAGTGTGTAGAGTTCTGAAAACTGTGTTCAAGCAATGAAAAACGAACTAGAGTTTGGTCCACATGAATTGCTGCTGTGCAGACTGTAGTTAGAGTTTTGCACATGTGACTCCAGTTG
The DNA here is from genome assembly GCF_004354835.1 of Perca flavescens. Taxonomy (NCBI): domain Eukaryota; kingdom Metazoa; phylum Chordata; class Actinopteri; order Perciformes; family Percidae; genus Perca; species Perca flavescens. The sequence goes on along the minus strand of NC_041335.1, from coordinate 18,004,509 downwards.
TGCCCACTGTCGTTTAGCAATAGAAAAAAACTAATAGCAAATACGCCACAAAATTTATTGGGCACAGAATTGATTTTTGTTTGCTTAAATTAAATAATTCTTTGTGTGATATCAATTTCTCTTCAATATGTAATTTATCTACATGGAAAAAATACGCTTCGTTTACTCAATATAACGCCATGCTGACGGACAAAAAACAAAAATGTAATGCAAATAGATCATTATTGTTTTCCTATAAATTATATCAGGCCAATTTATTTCTTCGTGCATGTTCTGAGAAGCTGGAAAAAGGGTTGGCACAGTGTGCACTCAGCAAAACAACCAAACAAAAAGGATCTCGTAAAGTGACAGCTCTCAAGGTCAAAGCTGCAAGGACAGTTGTCCTGTGAATGCTATCTGGAGCCACTGCTGTCTGTGTGTGTGTGTGTGTGTGTGTGTGTGTGTGTGTTTGTGTTGTGTGTGTGTGCGCACGGGTGCAATTGCGTGCGTGCGTGCCTGTGACTTGCCCTTTCTAACGCAAAGGCCATGACATTCCTGAGATTATTAAAATTTCAAGTGACTCGCTACTGAATTTTAAACCACTTTTGCCAACCATTTTTGCTTGAATGCTTCTGCCAAACTAATGTGCTGTTTTATTTAGTGTTACAATGACTGATCAGAATAAAAGACTACTTATAGTGAGGTGTGTAGAGGCGTTATATGAGCTATATTGTAGTGGAGACTTTAGCCAAGGCCATTTTAAAGACTGCATATACTCACATTAGCATTGACTTATTGCAGCTTGCATGTCTGCTCTGTAGATTCCTGGTGAGTTGTAGCTAAATCAGTGTTTTGTGTCTCTCCACAGAGCTCTCCACAGGATTCAACCCCTTCACCAAAACCATCCTACATGGACACATGACCAGCAGCAGCTGACAGGAGGAAGAACACATACAAAGGCAAACAGACCATGACAACCATAAATGGTTGCCGACTATCAGCACGCACCGGAAAGAAGGATACGGATTTACTTGTAGTTTTTATTACCTTCTTTTTTTCTTTTCTTTTTTAAAGAAACCGTGGAAAAAAAACATGTACTATTAGGCTAGAAGCATGATTTCGTATAAAACATAAAAACCCAAAAGAAACAAAAAAAACTAGCAACCAAAACGTGCTTCCTGTAATCTGTATCAGCATGAGTGACTGCTGCCGCATGGCCTGTCTTTAACTACAAATACTGAGGGAATATAAAGGGTGGGTAAAAGGGTGGGAGGGATGGGGAGGACACACTGCTGTATGGGACAGTGATGCAAAGTAGGGTATGGTCATTACTGGCCCGTTTTCTAAACCAACGGGGAAAAGTCTATGAGTCAAACTTAAGAAAGGGGGAGACTAAAATACTGAGAATTACATAATCTCTAGGCAACAGGTTACTCCTCCCTGCCACTCTCTTCCAGCTAGGAGCATCACAAACTAGTTTAAACCTGTCCCAGTGCTCTCAAAGTCCAATAAAGCTACAATTATCACCCAAGGATATCAGTGTTGTACATAATATCGTATGCACTAAAATGCTCTACGTGACTGTGTGTTACATGTGTTATTTATGTTATAAGATCCCTATGCGATGTCACTATTGCTGCTGTTTCAGGTACATAAGAAATTTCTCCCTGTTTTTCTCGTTTGGTTCGTTCGGTCTGAACCTATATATTATTCTATATATCTTGAGATCTTTGTGTGTACAAGAACATGCAAATGTGTCGCTCTGCTTGTTTTTAAATGTCGGATTTTTGTGCGTCAGGTTGTTTGTTTCTTTGTGCTTTTCATGTGCTTTCACCCCTTGCTTTTGACATGTCAAACTGTAGAGGGCAGACATACTGTAAGTCGTTTACTGTACTGTGGGTTTTTGAGCTTTGGGAGGCTGGTTTCTGCAGTGAACATGCCTCCCTGCCTTTCCCTCAGAGTGGTTTGTCTTGTGGAGAGGGTGACAAAGAGATATATGATGAGTGATAGATTAACCTACTCTACCATCCCAATCCTCTGCCTTTTCTTGTACCCTGTGTGCTGTATATCCTCGTGAGGTTTCTGTTAATCAGATGTCTGTCTGAGCCAAAATCCCAATACCCTCAATCTTCCCTTATTACCCTACCTCTTACCTCTCACCCCTGCAGTCAGCCTCTCAGAGTAGATGTAGCAGTCCTGTTCACCTCCAGCAGGGGGCAGGATCCCACTTCAGCTCGTAGCAGTATCTGTTTGACCTCATTGTGCAGTATATGACACTACCACACAGAAGGTGCACTTATAGACCATCTCACCACCACCATCCCCAGAAGATGTCACATGATGAGAGTAAAGTAGCTGAAATACTGGTAATAATGTAGCACTGGTTTGACTGGGTAAAAGATGAAGAGTAAGCTGGAGAAAGGAAAGTGTTGCGTCGAGGGCCGAGGACGTGTTGAGCTTTGATGTTTGTCGCCTTGGCAATTGTTTGGAGTGTAGCAAAGACAGTCAGTCACCAATCACTGTGATGAGAAACTGTAATACTGACCCGCAACTGTGAGCCTGACCCTTCCCGAAGAGTGTCTCTCGTTTCACTCCTTTCTTTAGTGTTCTGTCTTTTTTTGTCATGATTTACTGTCTTAACTGTACTGCAGAATAAGCAATAACTGCTTACAAAAGGAAAGGATTGTTTGTGTGAGTGTGTTTGAGTGTATTTTTGTGATAGAGAGGATTTTAGGGTCATAGTTTGTGTTCTTCCTAAACTCTGGCTTTCAATCCGTTAATCACAGCTTTAGGCTACTCCTCACTCCACTCAGAAATGATGTCAGTACATTAGTATCCCACGTTTCATCACTTTGCCTCTCTAGAAGAAAAACTATTAAGTTTTACACAAAGATTGGGCAAATATTGGTATGACCAGCCATCCCATCTGCAAAGTGCCCAGTGTTTTTTTTTTTGTTACTCATCAGGGAATGTAGGTTGTTTATTCATAGCTTTTAAACCTTCATTCATATGCACCTTGAAAGAAATCCTATCGTGTGTGTGTGTGTGTGTGTGGGTGTGGGTGTGGGTGTGTGTGTGTGTGTGTGTGATTTTAATATCACATATTCAGTCCTGGATATTGGAACATGTCAAAGTTGTGATAATATTGCAAATGGACAAAGACCAGAGGCTCTCAGATTAAAACTAATTCACATATTTTTTTAAAAGTTGATTTACCTCAATAAGCGTGCCATCTTACATTATATCAATTACATACATGCATTTATTTCAAACATTACATTAGACATAGAATGCTTTATTATGTCGCAAAAACGTTGCAATAATCACCAATCAAAATGTGTTAGTTTTAGTAAGGCTTCACAGCCAGAGATGATGAATGTAAAGTCTTGTTATGAAGTAGTCCCCTGTATGGGCTCTGTACTTTAATAGATGATAGGGTATTCACTCTGTTGTTTCAACTCAGTATCTGCTGTTGATCATCAACATTCATTACAAACATACATATAATTCATTGAAGAGGAGAGATTTAAAGAGAAGCCTCAAATAGGTTGTGGACGTTTTAACAACTCTTTATCAGATATTATTTCTATTTTATTATCTTTTCTAATAACTTCAAAAAATTAGATGTCAATAAAGATTACACAGCAGTGTAATAATGTATGACCCCTTATGTCATAGCATACGATTTGCTCTATAAGGGCTCATTATTATGGTATGCTTGGCTTGGTTTCTGAAGCAGGGTCTGTTTATAAATTCACTGCTGATGTCAGGGTTGGAGTGAGGGGAGGGGGTCTGATGAAAAGACAATAAGAAGAAGATTTTGAAGTTAGATGGCTTAGTAATTCCGAAGGCTAGTCAAGATGACAAGCATTTTTCCTCAACACAACCCACCCCTAATCTATTTCTGCCCTCTTAACCAAATATAAGACTAAGCCGATTCTATAAGGCTTCCACATGGTCACAGTTTGAACGCAGTTTGAAAGGAGTCCACCTAAGTGCAAGCAGAGGGAGGAGTAGGAACATCACAGAAATTAACAATAGAAAGCCCTGCACTGAGGGACCACTGAGATGATGCCATGCACAAAGTTCATGCAAAAATATTAACTGTTGCAAAAACTAGAGAACACATGTATATTCCTTTAGAATGGATTGAAGACATTAACGCAATAGCATATTACTCAATACTAAGGAATGCAACTGCGCACATGCACAGAAAATGTTTTTAACATAAAAGGCTATATATATGAAATATATGAAAATATATATATATTTACTTAGAATGCTATGCACCCTTACTTGTCAACTGGGATTCTAGTTATGTTATGGATGTACTTTTAGCATCATACAGCTGTAGCTACCAAGAGACTGTTGAGTTCTGGGTAATGCCTGCAACCTGGGGATAAAATAGGGTTCTTGTGGGTATTTTAACCTGTTTTGTTTGCTTTTTTTTATTGTTATGGAGAGTAAAACATGAATTTAAAATATACATGTAAAAGCCTTTTAATCCAATCAAATCCGAGGACATCTAATGACAAATTACTCTGTACACCAGCTCAACATTTACAAAATTAATAAAGAAATGAAATGTCTTTGTGTATAGTGTGTATACTTTTGTGTGAGTCACATTATTACATCATTACATCTTATTAGGCTTTCACCAAAGTACCAAATGTTTAATACAATGGTCTATTTTAAACTCTGCAAAAGCATATCAATAGAATGAATGCGGCAGTGGCTAGACCCTTTTGTCTGTTACAAAAAATAATAATAAGATGAGTAATGTATCCATTTTCAGTATCCATTGAATAAATGCAATCCTGCAAAACTAGCAGCGATTCCTTTTGTTTGCCATAGCTTAAGGCTAGAATTAAACTGGTAGTAGTTCATCTAGCAAGGTCATAATATGTTGAATGTATCCTATAGCCTAATTTGTCTTAGATTACCTTCCAGAATTTGTATATGATGATATGGATCTATTAGAAAACAGTTGAACTTTATAGTACAGTCATTGCACAGGCATTATGTGCCAGTAGGGGGCGGAATGAGTTCATTTAGTCCAGCTCGGGGAGTATTTTCCCCTGCAGCCTCAGCAGCCTGTCTGTGTGTTGTTTGTGTGCATACTAGAGGGTGAGTGAAAGCAGAAGAACGTGTACCTGGGTCCTTTTAAAGAAAGAACCGGTACACAAGTGTGTGAGACTGCATGTTGTAATGTGACGATACTACATTTCATCATTTGCACTTATGAACAAGAGGTATTTATTTTTATTTATCCGAAAGTAGCCATTCTGTTGAGCCAAACACAAGCGCGGTGTGGCTTTGTTGTTTTGTAAAACTAAGACTTTCCGCCTGGTTCGTACTATTTTAGTTAGCTAGTTTTAGTTATTATAGTTGAGACAAGATGTCCACTGACTGCCAGAAGACCACTGCCAAGGCCATCCCGTCGACCAGGAGGGTGACCATTAACGACGCGGCGCACATGCCCCACGACTACTCCACTACTCCCGGAGGGACCCTGTTCAGCACAACCCCGGGTGGTGCGTACTGTTATTATACATTGACTTTTATGTGGCGAAGAGATATGCTGTTACCCACCGTCATACATGATTTATACTCTTATCAACTAAACCGCTGTATTGTCTGCAGTGAGAGCAGGAAACGCTCAGGCTAACTCCATGAGGTCTGTTGCTGTCAAACGCCACTGTGCAGAACCAGCTGCTATCCAGCTATGCTAGCAGCTAACGCTAGCTAGCAAGTGTGGTTGAAAACAGGAGGCACAGATTGCTAAATCTGAGGCAAGAAACTAATTGTGGTCCTAGGCATGTGGGTGGTATAAACTCGTACCACTGCTTTCTCATTAAATATGAGACGTGTTTTCGGTGTTTGTGGGTTTTCTCAGCTGATCTTTGAACGTTAGCGATGTTACTGTCCTCTAATGCTTGTGGTGGTCATACGTCACCGACAACTAAAGCTGTGATTGGTGCTTTCCAGTGTGCACTCACTAACTTGTGGAATTTGTTTTTTTATTACATGTTATTAACAAACCGCATGGTAAACATATTATACAGTACATTATGTACCTGTATAACATGTCATAGATTCAAGGTTTTTAATAGATTTCCTATTTTTAGAATATAGAATTATAGAAAATAAACAAAATGCATGACCAATAAACTTTAGTCACATTAACAATATGAAAATCTTATCACATAAAAAGAAGGTTGGAGTGGTGGATGAAGCTGTAGCAGTAAACAGCACTGGCATTAGCATATCATCAGAGTAACTGTGAGAAGTGTCAAGTTAAATGACACACTGCACTCGATGTGGCCATATAATAATATCAAGATATTTTTGGGTATATCTTCGGTAATTATATTTTTGATGACATGACAAAATACTGAACAATATTTTTTATTATTAGTTTTAAGAACATACGACTGCAACAAAAAAGTGTATAGTTTTATATGTCAGCATAAACGTTACAATTTTGCCTTGAAATATTCAGTAAAAACTGAACAGAAAAATCTCTTAGTTAGTTTGTAAACATGGTAATTTAGACTGAGATTCAGAACAAAGTGCACATCTAAAAAGTCAACTAGTTGGAATATTGCCATTATCACGATATGAATTTCATCATATCATGATATTCAAAATGATACCGGTGTTATCGTAAATTAAATGATCTGGCACACACCTACACTGCACACCTGCTTGTGATGGAATATGATGGATGACCGATCCACTAATGCATGTGCGACCTCAGTGCTCTGTCTGAACTGAGGCAGTGCTCCATTTCTGATCAATCCTGATCAGTCATCCTTCTCGTTTTCTGCCTCTTCACACAAAAGGTACCAGGATCATCTACGACCGAAAGTTCCTGCTGGGTTGTCGCAGCTCTCCTGTGGCCAAGACTCCTCCAAAAGGTCTGCCCAAAATTCCAGGGGTGACAAGTCCTCCCTCCAAAGACACAGATGAGAAGGCTCATAATGGAGAACTACTCAACAACAATATCACTGCACCTGATAGCAGCAGCAGCACTGGTATGTTCACACCCATAGATATAAAACTATAGATGTGACCTGACGTCATAACTAATGGGATAGCCGTCCGCCATCTTACCTGGGTACTGTTTACAATTGCCACCTATGGGCAGAAACTTTATTATCAGTTGTGCAGCATCTGTTGCATTACCAAAAAGACCAAAGTGACTAGGGAGGCTGACATCACTTCCCACACGTCAGTAAAGAGTAAATTTGAGATTTATTTTTTCAACTAAAATGGCAAAAAGGTCAGCAAACTTCGTAACTTTACTGTTAGCTAACAACGGACCAGCTGCGCTCTAAGTCAGTTATTGCGGTGTGCTAGCTCTCAACAGCATTCATCTGTTAGCTAAACATATATTTATGACCAAGCAAACATTATTTTGTTAGCTACGCTAAAAGTAACGTTTAGTGACTTTAACGTCATAACAAAGTTAATAATAATACCCTAACATTTGATCGCTAATTAAGCAGCTGATTCCATGCCAATCAAGTGTAAACGTACAACGTGAGTAACAAGGAGCAGTGCTCGTCTTCACTTCTAAATCCTGTATCATAATATTTCCAGAACTATCCAGCCAGCTGCGTTATAATCTACACAAACAGTGATTCCCAGGCATATCAACCCAACAATAACGTTAACCACATGACAGCAACACGGAACACTAACGTCGACCACACAATCAGCCTATGGGTTGCACTCATAGACAGTATGGTTGCACTTAACGTGATGTTTACCACATCTACATTAACTAACCCAAAATTAGCTGCCTTCTGCAATCAGTCATCAAACATCACTTGTTGTCATCTTACCTCATGCCTTAACATGATTTTCATTTCAGTAAAGCAAATAAAACATAATCCATGTCTTGATCAGGTAGCGTAATCCAGTTTGTACTTCAGAAGTTTAGGTCAAGCTTCCCGCGATTTCCCGTATTATCACCGTAAACTTTATATCCAGAACGAGAATGAAGAGAATGAGACGAGTCCATTAAGGAGTTGTGCTGAAGGCATTGGCCTTCCTAAACAAAACTTTATCAACAAAAACAACTCCTCATTTACAGTTAGAAGACTCTTCATCCTCTCATCAAAACAAGGACCCGGGCACAGGAAGTGACAGGGTTTATGGGAAAAGAATGTGGTCTAATAAATTAGTTATATATTATGTACAATTTATGACCATAATAAATATACTAATATATATTACAGTAACTTGTTTGTTTCTTGTGTTCCTGGTTGTAATTACCTGCCTATGACATTAATACTGAATCTATTTAGGATAAAACATATTGCCTAATGTTTATTAGCCACTCAGAATAGCAAAAAAGTGATTACATATTAAGCTCAGGCAAAAAATTTAAATAATTAAATTATAGTCTGCAATACAAATGCAAAATTATTAGATTATCTTCATGATTGAACACATACATTTGTTCTCTTGGAGCTACAATAATCAAAATTCTACCAAAATCTTGTTTTTTGGTTTCTAGACAGGCAGAGTTGTCTTACGATCATTACTTTGAATAAAAAAACAGTGGCGATGTATGCAAAAAAAAATATAAGGATTATAAAGACAACATGGGCCTCTTTCCCCATAGGTTCCAACTGAAGCAATTGTAAAACTTAGCCCAGGTAAAATGGCCGCCATATGGTTCCATCCTGGAATGGCAAGTCAGAATTACATATCACATCTGTTGTTTTATATCTATGTTCACCCTCAGAAAAACATCACAGGGTGGCCCTTGCTTTTGGAGTGAAGGATTCAGACCTGGATTCAAATGTAAATTAATGTAGCCACTGAAAACTACAGCACCAATGGATACTTCATCTTTTTATTATCAGATCATTACATAGCTGCCATTCTCTGTCTTGTGTGATAGAAGCCAGTTTGAGGTTTCAACAAGATTCAAGGAGGCCATTTCATTTCACTTTATTGTTCATCCTGAGATTGTGTGCCTGTTAGCTGATTTCTGTTTAGGAGGGATTTGTAATTTTGCCTAGGTAGGTAAGGTAAGGTAAGGTAAGGTAAGGTAAGGTAAGGTAAGGTAAGGTAAGGTAAGGTAAGGTAAGGTAAGGTAAGGTAGGTAGGTAGGTGGGTGGGTGGGTGGGTGGGTGGGTGGGTGGGTGGGTGGGTGGGTGGGTGGGGTAGGTGGGTGGGTGGGTGGGTGGGTGGGTGGGTGGGTAGGTAGGTAGGTAGGTAGGTAGGTAGGTAGGTAGGTAGGTAGATTTTTTGTATTGATCCCAAAAAAATGGGAAATAAAGGTGATGTATCCGTCCTTTCAACATAATTTTCAGTTGAAACAAAAGCTGAGGTTGCAGTTGCATGGAGCAGTTAACATTTTAAACATGTCGATTTTAGAGTTGTTACTTCTAGTCGTCTTGCAGCAACCTGAACAGCTGCTTCAGTCTCATCTACGCTTGTCAACATTTTCTTGGCAATTTTTCCTTTCCGCAATTTTTTCTGCTGATGGCACAAGAAGATGACTTCTCCATTCTGAACTCCGCCTACAAAGCCCTGATTTGATAGGTTGTTTCTCCAAATGGGGAAACGACCATCAAAGAGCACACCACCAGTCCTAATTTTATTCCTGAAAAACAGTTAAGACATGGGCAGCAATTCGGACGTCTGGAACCCAGCTAAGGCCTGATATGTTTCCTGATATGATTTCCTATTCATTTGTGGCTTTTTTTTGTCTTAAATGGACCGACTGAGTCAGAACTAAACATTCATTTAAAATGTATTCATTAGTATTTGAGTTGTTATCAAAAGATAGAAACATATCTGAAGTCATTTCAAGTTAGACAACTGTGTTAAAAAAAAAATGCTTCACTGCTTCTTTAGGTATCAATCACCCTGTGGTGAACTCTTGCTCTGGTCACTGCCAGATGTTTTTGACACTATTTTACCAGCTAGTTATAGAAGTCCTCCAGTCTTTCTGAAATAAATATGATATCCAACTGTTAAAGACGTATCCTAAAGTAGAAAAACATTTGGTGTTCGGTTAATGCAATGTCTTTTTTTTTTTTTTTTTTTTTTTTTTTTCAAGGTGATGACTCACAGTTTGAAATGGACATCTAGGAGGACCTGGAACGAGTGTTAAGATGTCAGACTTACCAACAAGAAGCTGTGAAGACCGGCTCAGGAGCACCTTCTTATTTCCCATCATCCGTTCCATTAAGGCAGAGGTTCGCCTTCAGTATCTCCAGTGTCTTAAAGTCTGTCTTTATCAGTATCATTTGCTTGTTTTGCCAAAAACAAATCTGTAATGAAACTTTTTCTGTCATCTTCAAGGCTTAAACCTCATTTATGTATGACAAGGTGTGCCTTCCTCTACTGGCTACAAGTTTAAAATCAACCCTGAGAAGTACTTAACACCAACAAAGCCTCATCCCTAAGAACTGGTATAAGTTAATGAAAATTAATATCAATAGGGGAAAAAGAAAAAATTAAGTTTGCCGAATTTAAACCATTCCAAAAGGGTTTTTAACTTGATGTGCTTTATTTCCACACAGTTACTGACACCTCTGTTCAGATATTGCCTTGAAATGTTTAAGATACAGTATAATTTGTCAACCGTGCTCTTAAAAAAAGGGTATTCACCTGAAGTGTCATACAGGGAATGTAAAACATAATTGTGTTGATGAAATTTTTGAAACAGATTTTCACACGATTTGTAGGGTGACTAAGCATTAAAGCAAACACCATTGAAACAAACACTCTTTTTGTCATTTGTATTCTATAGTATGCATTGATTGTGTGCTCTAAGAAAGTCCTGTTCCCGTCATGTCAGTAAATTGTATTTTGTAATATGTTCATCGGTTCACTGGTGTGAATACACATTTTTATTGGATAGTGCCATCCGACGAAGCTGTTTGTTATTTCTGCAATGTAAAGATTTGATGACAACAACTGAGTTATTAGCAGTTTGCTTTTTTAAAGTAAGTAAAAAGCAAATATACAATTTTAAATGATACTGAATCTTGACTGTTACATGTTGCGCTTCCTGTGCTCCCCTGATTGGGCACATTGGTCATATCAGAGGAATTCCTTAAGGAGCTCACAGGCAACTGATAACCTCAGTCAGTGGACTGTATAAAGAGAGGTCAATATACAACTGTACATAGCTGGGAGAAACTCCCTCCTTCCTAAGAGCTAGATGGGGTCATCCAACATTTCCATTCCACCACTGTTGCTGGCCCCTTGTTGCTTTACTGTGCCTAAGTCTATAGGTTCATTCTGAAGTGGCTGACCAGGCTTTCCCTTTTGATGAGTATATTATATAAATGCTTCTAAATAATGGATGTCCCAGGACGACTCTGGCATTATTGCACTGAACTATTCAGTATTGCTCGGCCGCTGTGCCTCTGTTGCGTCTCAAAGTTTTGCCAAAGATGTGCGGGTCAGGTGGAATTGGACAATAAACTATACACAGATATCATGTCAGAAGTATCCGTTCATTGGTCTATTCAGTAAATGCCAAACAGGACGTTTTGTAGCAGAAAGGAAGACAAACTGTAGATCCACTAATTTGAACACTGCTACTAAGAAGTAGCACAAGTTTGAGGAATACAAGTTTTTGACAGGGCCCATTACATCAGTTTTAATTAGTAATCATTCCTGGTAAAGTAAGCGTGCAATTGCCTGACCACCAGGGTGTTTTAGACATAAAAGTTTGTTCAGGATGGGATAAATGTGTGAGAACTGACACATGATTTAGAGGTGATGACATCAAGCTCCCACTACTTGTGTGATGTGTTTTCTGGACACATGTAAAAGTGTCAAAGTTCCACATTAGCTTCATTATTGCAAATGGTCTATGCTGAATATGGTTATTGTTTAACTTATTAGTATAAACAAATAGATTGGATGCTTTACTGTTGTTTAATTGAGCATAAATAAGCACACATAACCACTCGTGAAGCCTGCAGCTCTCTGGCTTCATCACTGGCGAGACCATTGTAAGACAAAACATCAAGTGAATAAAACCGAAAGAGTGAGAGAACTAGACTTGTCTGGTCTTGTCCTGGTTGAAAGTGTGGATTGAACAGTTTCAGCCGATCAGTTCCAGTCCACCCTGTCCTTCTTCCACAGTAGCTTCAGCATCCAGACGTTGACTCTTTCCATTCCCTCATTGCTTTTGGGGTCTATCTCCCCTTGTCGCCTCTGCTTCCTGGCACCCCGCCCCCTCTCCAAAATAAACAAGTGCTACTTCTTTTCTCTTCCCCCATTGACCCATCCTTCAATATACTTTTTGTGTTGTTCCACCCGGCCTGCCTGTTTGATCACAATCAACAAAAGAAGCCTGACCAGAAAGGGCACTAATGACCTCTGATGATGTGTGTAGTGTAATAGGCCCAAAGATGTGGATTGGAGGTGAGGAAGGCAAATACACTAAAATGTTAGCTGGTCACAAGTCAGAGGACAAGTGGGATTAAGATGTAAAGGAGTATCTACAAGCAGGTTGAGCCTCTGAAGTGCTTTTTGTTAGTGTATTTCATTCTGTATAATAGCTGCTGCTGAGAGATTCAATAGAAATCACTACAATTTTGAAACATTGCAAATCATAAAGTTACACACGGAAGCAAATGATGGCCATGTTTAAATCTTGTAAGTTACTGAACTTAAATAGTACTAAATCTATAGCACTGAAATATTTTACTTTGAAAACCATCTGAATTTATGTGTGAGTTCCTCTATTTTTTATTTATTTGCTGTGGTCAATTTCAAGCTGTGCAATCAAAATAAAAAAAATAAAAGAAAGTTTATTTATTTTTAGAGTTCATAAATTCACATAGAAAGTACCCAATATTCAAAAACTATATTGAAATTGCTGAAATTCAATAGTGGAGCATCCAAAAACAAACAACACAGTAATGTCAAAATAAGGTTTTAATATATGTTTCATATTTTATGTACAAAATATACATTATAATGTATAAATAGACACAACATATCACATTTGCATAACGGAGCTTTCTCCTAACTAAAGATATATATATACTATTGTGTACCACCCAGTATGGATGAAATATATTGTCATTCAAACTTAACAGTCATATCCTATTGTAAGAAGTCATGACTAAGAACTTTAAATTTAATAATTGAACTTTTTTTTTAAGATTATTTTGGGGCTTTTCCCTTTTATTTGATAGTGACAGTGGATAAACAGGAAAGGTGGGAGAGAGAGATGGGGGATGACACGCAGCAAAGGGCCACAGGTTGGACTCAAACCCTGGGACACTGCAAAGGACTCAGCCTACATGGGGCGCACGCCCTTACTGGGTGAGCTAGAGGTCACCCCTAATAGTTGAGCATTAATGTTTACATGAAGACGGTTAAGAACCAGTTGCATTAAAGTTCAAGATTATGCTCTGTCAATAGCTGCTTTTGTGACTGCAGTGAAACCAGTGATGTGCTGGCCTTCAGTGACATCCACACTCTTCAACAATCATGTCCTCGTGATGGCGCAGGGCCAAATCATCATTCTCGTAGTACAGCATGGAGAGTGGGCTGAGACGCGTCGGGACACAGGATGGGCAAGATACTCTTTCTGGATGGTGATGTTGCAAGAGGCTCTGATGAATAAGAAGAAGAAATACTTTATTAATCCTTGATTTTTTCACTCTGTTATTTTTCACACACATACACACGCAATTGGAGAAATGTTAGTGATTGGACTGCCCCCTGAGCAGTTAGGGGTTCTGTGCCTTGTTTAAGGACAACTTCACAGTGCCCAGAAGGTGAACTGGCACCTCTCCAGCTACTAGTCCATGTTAGACTTGAGCCGGCCACCCTCCGATTCCCAAGCCATGCAGCCCCCACAGATTGAGCTACCCCTAACCACAGCAAACCTGTGACCTTACAAAAACTGATTGTTTAAGATTCTAAAGAGCTAAATGGGACTAAAGATTAAGTTGTCACCTCACCTGCATGTATGCATGGTTGGTTGGGTTGAAGGACTCATCCAGTGGTGTAGGACACTCTCCCTCACAGCGAAATGCATTGTAGCGTTTAGGGTGCACAATCCACTCGTCCCAGCCGATGTGGTCAAAGTCCACCCACATGTCTACTTTCCGACACAGCGGCCTCTGGGCCAGCTCTGCTGCTGGTGCAGGAGTAGGTGAAGCTCCTGCAGCCACCCTCATTCTCTCCATTCTGTTCCTTTTGTGGCGTCGACTTTGACTGTCACTGCTGGCTCTGTCCATCGTCACATACTTGGAGTTCTCCACAGTGTAAATGAGACTGTGTGCTGTTTGGCCTTCCTGGGGCAGGTTGTGCTTAGAGAAGATAACCATCATGACCCGATTTGTGGTTGGATGGTGTATTTTTCTTTGCCTAAATCCCAAATTCTTGAAGAGTGACTTGTCAGTGATATCACTTTCATCCTCAGCACCGCTCCCATGGTCCGCCTCAGGTTCTCCTGAGGCCTCTTGGCTCGACACTCCATCGCCTTGGTACAGCCAGTATTTTAACAGGGCAGTCACGTTAAAAACCTTCCAGGCAGACTTTGTGCTGCTGGCTGATGTGTCTAAGCTCCCCAGGAAAAGGTGCTCATCCTGGCATGATGTGCTGCCATGGTCACAACTCTTTCCAGAGTGATATAAATCCACGGTGGCACGCTTGGAGCCAGAGAAAGCAGGTAGTCTGATCCGAAGTTCTGCCAGCTGGACAAGCTCATTGGTAGAGATGGATGACATGTCGAATGTGACTGTCCATCTTTCACCCACTTGATGGCAACCTGAAAATTAGACAAGACAAGAGAACTGTAAACAAGAACCCAAATTCACACACAGTCTAGAGGTTTCTTGGCAAACCAGATCCCTGGACAAATGTCAAAACAGTGGAGTGGGAGGGCGAACAGGACAGGATGTGTATTGAATCCCCCTGTGCAAGGACGTCTGAGGGCTAATATACACACCCTCTCACATAAACAGAGAAAGCCTTTAAAGTGGAATAAGCATTTTGACACTTGCTTGGTTGTAAAAAAGGGAGGGTCTGATAACACAGATAATGCAGCAACCAAAGAGCTGCTGGAGGATAGACTCCACTGTGGAGAAACTAACACATACAGTACATAACATGCTGTATACCCAGTGATGCATAGAAGCATTGGAAAAAAACATAATTAAACTGTTTACTCACCTCTGGCCATCAGACTTAGGACGGCGTCAGAACTGTGTGCTGACGGGTTGTCACCTTGCATTGTAATGGTGTCAATAGCTACCGGCGATGAGGAATCAGCAGTCCTGAAGGAGCGGTACAGCTGCATCATGTACGGAGGGTATCTGCTGCGATGATTAAATGAGAGATTTCTGAATGCTAAACTGGTCTTGAGGCCTGGGAGATATCTGTGCCTCTGGGTGGAGAAAACGACTCCAAAAGAGCAGAGGAGGAATGTGCAAAAAACTGTCAGAACTCTGGCTTCCATTTGAACTGAAACCCACAAAATCTACTCCAACAATAATGAGAGAGAGAAGCAAAGATCTCCTTCCTTCCTCCAGCTGGCTTCAGGCTGAAATGATGCTATGTGCAGACGGAGCTCCAGACAGGCCCCTTTATAGTGGACAGCTGCCCTTTGATGACCCCTGACCACTCCAGGCATCTGAACAGCCCCTCTGATCTTCAGAGCACACAAGAGGGGGAGACAAAGAAAACATTTAGCCAAGGTCATTGTCCTGTCAATCTGCCTGGCCTTTTATATTCACTCAGGAGCCTAATCCTTTTGAAACATAAAGATCCATCCACTAATAACACTTGCAATGCTGTACAGCCATTAGCACCTTTCCGTTTAGTAACAGTGGCAGAAGAAAAGTCAAATTTCACACGTGCAGAAACTAAGAATAAAAGAAAAATGTAAAAAATAAAACTTTGATAATAAAATAAACAATAGATCAACTTTTTTTTCAAAGGTTTTTATTTATTATCAGGAATGTGTGAAACAGTAACATACACAAAAACGTTATGATGCTCAGTAAACAAGTTTCCAAATGGTCATAGTAGTGACAGCACAGTTTTTACATTCCATTATATTTCTACATTTTTAATTTAAATGGAATTAACAGCACAGTATAAGAAGTAGCTTTAACTACCCAGTGAATCTCAAAACAAAAAACATGCCAACAACAAAAAGCTGTAACAATCTAAAAGTCTCTTTGGAGATAACACATTTGTACACAGACAAAACTCAGTCTGTGTCTGTTTCATGTACCAGTACGTCCTGTAGCTTAACTTTTTATATTACTTTATATTTCCTTCACTCTATGAGAGGCTCATGTGCAGTTATGTGTCAGCTAACACAGGCGACTGACTGAGGTCTGACTGGTCTCATCGGTTTCCCCTGCAGATGTTAACAGACTCACAAAGCACTGAAGAAATTCTTCACCTGTGTATGAGAGGGAACTTTAGGATCACAATGGATCAGAAACATGAAATACATCAAACGTCAGATCAGAAAACGGAAATGATTCTCCTTGGATCAAAGACTGTGAGGAGGAGAAATTAGGTCTCAAACATTAGGACGGGGCCCTCATGTGGTTTACCCTGGCATAGCAGCTATTTTGTCAAAGTGCAATAAATCAACATACCTTTGTTATGTATTCCTCCTGCACCTCTGGGTCACTCTGAAACTCAACACTGGCATCGAGTTGTAACACAGGTATGTGTTTCAACTTCTCAAAATGTATCCTGAAAAGAAAAGTCGAGCTGTATTACACTGACCACCTCAGACCACACACTGCTAACCCTCATCTGTTCACAGCCGAGCAACAAACAGCTGCAAGGGAAGGCATTTTAAATGATGATTGACAAACAGAAATCTGTAGCATATGTAGTAGAGCATCCTGTAATACAGTGGCTGTACCACCGCTGGTATTTGTCATTTTTGTATTCATTTCATTTTCATACCAGATTCTGGCAGGATCATTTACCGATCATAACCGCTAAATACCAATTTTAAGTGCAATTTATTTCATAATTTTTTTTTTACACTGCAGATCACAGTAGCCACAGGATTATAAAAATGTATCAAAAATGGTCTATAATCTTCATAATTGTTGAAAAGAGTGACTTCACACAAAAGGTCATCTAATCAAGTCTAAAGGGGACAAACAGACATGATCACTCACTCAGTGCTCTTTTCAACAAGCCACCTCTCATGTTGAATGTGCAGCTTATCCAGATAGTCCAGTTCCACTCCTTTCTCTTCTGCCCGGCCCCGACGCTCGAGGCGCTCCTTACATTTCTGAAAACAACAAAATAGAATGAAAATGTCAATGATGTAATGTTACAGTAACAAAAACATTAACACTAACAAAACTGACACTAGCTAAAATGATGTGCTGCAAACACGCATTTTTGCTTGTGACTTACTGTTCGTTGATTAATTGTCTCTCTTGAAATCGTAACATGAAATCTCTTAAGGCCCTGACACACCAACCCGATAATCGGCAGTCGAACAGTCTGGCGAGGTCAGTGACTCGAGACGGTTTGGTGCGTTCCGTGCCGTCGTCCGTCAGCCTTCATTTTGGCCGACCTGACTTGCTGGGTCTGAGGGTGGGCAGTCGGACTCAATGACCAATCTGATTGGTGGAGTGCTAACCCGGAAATGGCGGGCAGGATGACTACTCAAAATCTGACAAAAATCTTTTAAACTGACCTTTGTCGATCTGGAATGAAGACAGATTCAGCAACTGCATGGTCTATTTCTTGCTTCAAATGTTTTCAGAAACACATTTCGGTGAACTATTTTCATAAAATATGAGATTGTGTTTCGAACATGCCGCCATTATCGTTTAGCTGTAGAAGCCAGACCCACGTGACGCGTTGGTCATTTCTGGTTTGAATTTTTTGTATTATGTCTCACGCACGCGCAGAACGTACGATCAAATCGTCGTCGCTTTGGTGTGTTTCGAGGCACTTTTTGGACCTCCGGGAGCCGACCGATCAGGCAGACTGCCTTTTCTGCCGACGGTCAGCCGTCGGGTTAGTGTGTCAGGGCCTTTATGTTCATCATACCTTTGGTGGGGCTCTGAGGTAAATGATGCCCTCCAGCTCCACCTGGTGTCCAAACTGCTCCACCAGGAGAGAGTGCCAGTCCTGGTAGACTGCCCACTCTGTAGAGTTGATACAACCCAGCTCAAACATGTTCAGGGCAAAGATGTATCTGACAGGACAGAGAGTCTAATTTTTAAAAGTTTAAGCAAACAAAACAAAGGAGAATGCATTTGCTCAATATGTTGAATACATATAACCATTTAATGCTAATTCTATTGTTAGCATCATTTTGATTATTACCAACAATAATAATATAGTAATGATGTGTGAATTTATAGATAGTGAAGTGCTCACTCGGTTTGAAATAGCTTTGGTAAAGAGTACATACATCACATAGATTCTGGGTCTAATGGGTCTTCTCAAAACTGGAGTTCCTCTTACATGATTTCAATTTCACTTTTCTGTCCTACCCTGACTCGCTCACCTGTCGCTATAGACGGAGCGCTCGTACACCTGGAGAGGTGTTCCCTCTGAGCTGAGCAGGCGAGCTGGAGGAGGCTGCAGCTGCGTTCTCAGCCGGCTCATACAGGAAAATGTCTGAAATGTGTACGACCAACGCTGTGGGTCCTGGTACATCATCTGCAGCAGGTTGCTGACTGTCGTCTGGGGGGATACGTCTGTCCCCTGTCAAAGACACAAGCGGAGATGGTTAGCTTGGCTTCCTTTGATTTTTGTTGGGAAAGGATGTAGAGATCAGGAAATGTGCATGCACCTTCGAGGTCCCACTTTCAATGTTCTGCCACTTGCTGACCGGTTCTGCCACCACCTCCCAGTCAGGACAAGCTGCCTGCAAGAGTCTTGTAAAGGTTGACTTTCCAACAGCTGATATTTGAGAGGACATAGTACAGGAGAGTTACTTTACAAATTCAGATTATTAATACACATTTATAAATAAATCATAAATTATGATATATTACAGATTAAACCAGCTAGCAGTATATAAAGTTATTAAAATTAGCTCCACCTTTACCAGCTGCAACATTAAAAGTGATGAACACATTAATGCATCAATAATTTTAATCCAGTGATATAATGTATACTATTCTGAAATGGGTCATTCTGCATGAGTAATTTTACTTTTTGTACATTAGTATGACATAGTATATTTTGATTATAATACTTTTGTACTTTTACTTCAGTGGGATTTTGAATGCATTGCTTTTACTTGTAACTGAGTGTATGAGTATACTCTTATTTTGAAATACTGTAGCTATATTTATCTTACCAATGTTGCCCTCGATAGAAACCCTCTTCACTCGATCTGCTGCGTTCTCAGTTGAACTTGACAGGCCCCTTGAACAAGAAAAACTGAGCTTCCTTGAATTATTAGCCATACTACTTTGGTTCCTTGTTGTCTGTATTATGGCTGTGTTTTCAACTCGCAGAAGGCTTTCATGTGTCTTCCACTGTGGAGGAGGTACATTATATCCAAATCTCATAACCTGTATCGAAACTGCTTTTAACATAGAAACACGGCTGAACTGAACACATCGATAGAGGGCAGACATTATGAAGTACAACTAATTTACAAAGAGAATATCACACTCATCTGTCACTTGGTGCTCGCTTATGTGAGTGAGCAGTAAAGACTTTATATTACCTCTGAGTTAAGCGCATGGTAATGTTAGCTAGCTCCTCCTCTCCATGATGTATGCTCTGGATGTATGCTAACCATGAATGTATGCTAACGTACTAATAAACTTATCGATTTATAGTTAAATATGTTAAGCTAAATAAACTCCAATACGTTGGCTAAATCGTTTCTGTAGCGCTCGCACTATAATTTCGCATATTAGCTGCTTAGAAGTGAAATTATTAAGGTAAGTTCATAAGAAATTGTGCAATAATTGTCCAAAATGCTACAAACAGTAAGAGCATAAATCACTTCCGGTGTCGTGTCCTGTAATTTCGCAATAAAGGCCAAAAGGCAATAAAACTTCCCGCCCGTTTGAAGAGGACATTAGAGGACATACTTGGATTGGATTTCATTCGTTTAGCGTACATATATAAGGACGTATATGCTACAGCACAGTTTGAGCTGGTGACAGTTCTTTTATATACTGTCTATGATGGTGACA
The DNA here is from genome assembly GCF_004354835.1 of Perca flavescens. NCBI lineage: Eukaryota > Metazoa > Chordata > Actinopteri > Perciformes > Percidae > Perca > Perca flavescens. The sequence continues at coordinate 17,984,362 of NC_041335.1, read as the reverse complement.
GAGTAGGAAGATAGAAAGAACCCGGAAGTACTTGCCCTTAGATTTCCACAGATGGATGAGGTCGGTTGCTTTATTTATATTTATGCAGTAGACTTAACCCAAAATGTTTATCACGTTTACATATTTCTGAAATTTAAAGCTGTACAATTTCCACAACTTAACTCCCCCCCCTCCCCAACTCTGTGTGACACTAAAATAACTATTAATCATATAACTTTTCAGAGAAATAACTAATTTCAACAGCAAGAAGATAATAAAGGCACTAGTTTGTTGTTTCATCACTATGGAAACACTGGTATATGTGTCTTTTATGGAAATGCAGTATTGTTGTTTTTATTTCTGTCTTTTTAATGTATGTTGTATGTCATGTCTGTGTCTTCTGAATGGACCTTGAGTCTGGCAATCAAGTTTGATAATGATGTAAGTGTGACAATGCCAATTAGCGTTCATAATCCATAATAAAGATGCTTAACACACATGCAATACAAATCTAATTACACCCAAATTGCTTAGTTTTGATTAAATGTGTTACTTTATAAAGAAATCTTTTAAATCTTTTTATAAAAAAAATTTGATCTAATTATTTAATCAAGTGCTACTTGCTTATCATTCATATTTGTAACAAAAACACAAATCAACAAAAACACTACATTTTAACAGCCATCACAACTCTTTTTTTTTTTATGGTTTAAAAAAAAACACAATCACGCTTTGTAAGACATTTGAATCAACATTTCACACTAATTTTACAATCCAAAGCTTTTTAATTTACATTGCAAAGTATGTTCCATTAGTTCTAACTTAGACTTTTATTTAAGCTTCAAACCTACTTGAAATGAAAAAAAAAAATCTGTGAAATCACTACGACCATTTATAGCATCAGACAATTTAAGTATAATCACTGGTTTAAACAACAAAGAATAGACAAAGGATTGAACTGCTTTTGATCCTCAATCACTGTTGCATCTGCAGTGACTGACTCTCAGTAGCTTATGTTTTTGATGGTGATCGTTTGAGTCGCCTCGATCTTGAAATCACTGATACCTGAGGGAGCAAACGAGCATTTTTTTTCTTCTTTTTTTTAACAAAGTGAAATTAACGCTGCAGATCAAAGAAATAAAGAGAATGCTCTATCAGTGAGTCACAATGTAATATGTGTGTGTGTCCTCACCCTGACTGAGTTGAGTGCCATCAGAGGAGAGGTCCCAGTATCGGCGGTCGCTCTGTCTGGCCTGCTCTCCGTTCACCACACTTAGGTAAGGTCCCCACAGGCTGGGCTCAGTCTTAAACCTGCAACACAGCATTAAATATTCCTCAATGTAGGCAAGCATACAGTACTTTAAGCTATAAAAAGCTGAAATGCACAAAGGTACATTATATAAACTCACGTGAAGTCAACATATCTTGTCTTGAGAAGTTCAAGGACGTCCAACAGAGAGCTTTCCTTTGGCACATCCACAGAGTAAACAGCAGATGCCCCGCTGAACGTCACCACCTCCACCGTTACAGTCACTTTGGTCTGGCTAGTTAAAACCACCACAGGATCAATGGGCTCCAGTACTAGAGTGTCTGTAAGAATGCACACACACACCATGACACAAACCGTGACAATACAGACAACCTGAAACCACAGTGGACACGGGGTAGAAAAAAATGCTGCATACCACTCTCATTGAGGCAGCCCATGTGTTCAATCGCTAGGTAGGATTTCGGCTGGAGAGATGGCAGCATCTGAGATAAGGCCATGGGGTTGTGGTATATGTTGTTTCTGGCGCTTGTCCTCATGGCCTCCATTGAGGCTTCATACTCTGCAACTGGGCTGCCCATCGCCAATAAGGCCTTGAACACAACAAAGAAGAACATTTGAGCTGCAAAGATTGTGTTCTGTAGAAACTAATGTAACTAAAGCGACAGAGGGAGCTGAACAAAAAATAAGGAAAAAGATCCTTACTTGAACTGCGAGGCCTGTGCTGAACTCATTGCCAAGGTGACCGTCTGTCCTTCTAGATGCCAAGATCTTCTGCTTGATCTTGCTAAGGGCTGTGTTGAGCTCAGCAGCGTTCTGCACATGAGAACCAGCGTTCTTCACACACTGGAGTGCCATTCCAGCCATGGCATAGGTATCTAGGGAGATAGGGATAAAGTATATGTATGTGACAGACAGAGGGAGAGTTTAACTTGAAGCACAGGATAAAACTAAATCTGGATTCCTCACTTATACAGTAAACATTGTGTTAGTGTTAACAGAACTGAAGCTAAGGCTATGTACACGTTCCCACCCTAAACCTTTATTCTGGCAAATTTCTGTGAGATGACCCCCTAGTCGAGGTAACTTCATGGAATTTATCTGTCTGAAATATGACTTTAAATGTAATGCAACAAAACAGCACGTTTTATCTTTCAGACTATCTCACTCCACCATAGACAGTTAGCAGCGTTACATCTTAGTCCACAGTAGGAGTGGTAAGTACACTAACTTTATTGACAATTTTTAAGAATTAAGATGCATCCCTTCCTGCACAACATCTATTTACTATTTATTTCAACAGCTAAAAGAAAACATTTTGGGAGGTTACACTCACCAATACTCTCAGAGTCTCCATGTTGGAAGCCCTCATGTTCTACTGCCTTGATGAGCTTGTTGATTACATGGTTGTTGACCCTGATGCCGTTCACGCAAAGAGTGAGCATACCCAGAGAGTACTGGTAATAGTTGGTCAAAGGGCGATTGCTGACTGTGCAAAGGAGAGAAGAAATAAAAGAAACCAAATCATATTAAAACATGACTTCACCATAATGTTCAAGAAATGAAAAAGTACTTTATTTTCTCATTATATCAGTTTGGATGGAATAACAATAGCTGTTCTAATGACCAATTCAATCAAAACTGAAATAAAAATTGGTGCTGCAGAATCCTTCAAAAAGTAAAACCTAAACACTGATATTTTATTGAGATAATTGGCTCTACCTAAAATTCTATAAAGCTAAAGTAGAGTCATTGTGAAAATAAGATATATTGCTAATGTTTGCCAATAACATAAATACTTAACATATACATTATAAAATGTTAAATTGTTGTTTCAATTTTCCTGGATTTCCCTTCTGAAAAACTATCCACACTAAATAAACTTTGAACTCATTTTGTAGCACAATGTTAAACAGAATGGTGAAAACTTTTTATGATAACCGTTGGCCTCCAGAAGGTCAAAGGAAAACTTACAGACAATATTCTCTTTTTCTTGTTCCATCTGCTTCTTCAGGTGTGTCAACAGCGTTTCACTCTTCTCACTGACGGTGAAGGTGATTGTGTTCTGGTCGTAGCAGGAGGACTTCAAAGCCAAACTGTACAGCGCCATGAGGCCGACCACAGGTTGGCTGTTAGAGAGAGAGCTGAGAAAGACACACAGGTGATTCAGGTTCAGGTGAGAACATCAAGGAAAAAAAACATAAATTCAATGGACATCCAGATTTAAAATACCATTAAATGTGATGTGTCACAACAATAAGCAACACTGTAGAATGAGGGCATTTGTAAACAGTGCAATACCTTTGAAGGTCATTGTGCAAATAATTTTTCAGTTTATTCAGGTGTTCGCTCTCTTTGGCGAGGTTGTGGTAATTAGAAAGCCGTAATGCCAAGTAGACACTAGGATTGGGGAGTCCTTCCTGCGTCTCCAGAGAGCGAAGGAGATTCTTATTGAGTGACAGGTACGGCTCACGGTTGGCTTCAGTATCTGGATTAAAATATAAAAATGACAACATTCTTTGTAATTTGACAATTACACAACACTTGCATGAGGTTGGTAATTGCAAAATCAGTGAATGTCCAAACCAGTGAGTTAGTGTATTTGTAAACTGGGTTTTTCCAGTGTTCAAGCAGTTTCAGTAAGGACAGTCAGGGTTGGTAATAACTGGATTATATGAAGTATATAATAAACTTACCACATGGTTTACCAGAGGTAAAGGCAAATAGGCCTGTGATTATGACCAAAGACAGCATTCTGGGCAACCTGTTGACACAAACAGTGGAAATCAATATTGTCGCCTAAAACTTTGAAGTAGGCTAATAATACAGATAATAGGCCTACTGTAAAATGGGCAGATAAAAAAAAATGCTTAGTATGAAAGTATTCACGTATTTGAGAAAGTCAGGCACCTTTGTCAAATAATAAATCTAAAATACATGCAAAATACCTGTGAATAGTATATATTCAACGATGATAGGTAAATATTACAAGATCATTATTATTGTCATGGCGGTTTAGTAATTAGATTGTAAGCCTTTAACTTGTAAGTGTCTTACCTCGTTAGAGAGTGACTCCAGTGTGAAGAATCCGAGCTGAGTAAGAACCTTATATACTGTCTATGGTAAGAACAGAGTCAGAGACATAGGTCAGGGACAACAGCTTCTAGTATTTCACTGTCACATGACTCGTCATGTGAGATGACAAAGCCATGAGAAAAGCAAGACGGTCCCTTTAAACCATAGCCTTCACTGGTCTCCGTCCAGAGCAACGGGGTCTGTTGGTCCATTATATACTGTCTATGCTTTAAACCAAAGAATAAGATCTATGGGCAGAGGAAACTATCTTGTCAACACATATACTCTTTGGTAAATACGAACGTATAAGTGGCAGGTGTCTATCTTACTTTACACATATCCGTCTGCGTCGGACTCATAGACAGTAAAAGAAAGTTCGGACTCAGTGACTGTAAACGTGAAAACTGTAATTTTAACTAATGCTAGCCAACGTAAGTAGCTACAACTGGTGCTAACGCTCCAACTAAAACTTTACTTCGTTATATTTGCTTCTGTATCGCAGTGTTAAACGCAAACTTTGTAGTAATTCGTTGGCCTTCAGTAACTACACTTCCCACAATTCACTTAACGTAACGTACGCACTTTCTAGAACCTTGACGAGTTTTCTGGCGCGACTCACCTTTTCAGAATAGCTAGCTAGCGTCATTTTATCGCAGCCATTCAAGCAGTTCACACCAAAATTACCTTTTAATGTGGGGGCTATCTGCTCGCGGGTGGTATCAATATTAAGTTAGTAAGACTTGAGCATGTAGAGCCTGTTGCTATGTGCTAATGGATTAATGGCATCATTATTATTCCAAAGGAAAACAGTGTGAACTGACGGATACTCGCTAACGTTAAACATCAACAACAAAAACACGAAGGGGCAGGGCAGCAGCTGCACAGGTCGGTCTGTAACGCTATATGTCTGGTGGACTTATTCAAAGTTGTTAATTAGCACAGGGATGTAGCTGTCATTGTGTATTACTATGTCACGTTATAATAATAGCCAGTTTTATTTGTAACGTCATACTAAGGTTAACAGTACGTGCAGCAGTTGCGTAGCTAGCTAGATAATCTAGCTGCCCTTGTGTAAACAGGTTTATAACTTGTGCGCCATGTAACGTTAGGTTACAGAAAATACCTTTTAACAGTTTATCTGATTGGTATCAATACTGATGTTCCAGATCAGATCCGTTTGTAGTTATCTACCCGTGGGTCTTTTCAAATAATTTCAACGACTGGACGACCATGCATCACCCTGCAACCACAAGCCGTGCACTGGGGTTTCTGCCAGCCATGTATTCATTTTCGGGCCCCACAAACCTTCCTGAATTTGATCTCGGATCTCCAAGTACGTCTGGTCACCTACAGAGAGCAACTCTATCTAACAAGTATGTAGCGGGTGATTTGGAGATTGTAAATTAAATATACATCTGTTAGAAATACAAACGCAACACTTGAAATAACTTTTCAATCTTAACCTGACATGTTGTATCATGTGTTTTGACATATCCGTCTCTGTGTTCCAAAGCAGCTGGGAGACAAGATGCCTCAGGAAGCACAGGAGGAGAGTTGATGATGAGTAAGTGAGAGATGCATGGAAAGAGCAGTCTTAACAATTCACAATGCTTGGAATAGTCACATACTGTATGAGTGTTTTGATAAATATCTCAATGTTTTCTCAGGGGATGCAGTGCTAAAAGGAGGAGGTTAATGGTCGAGGCAGAAGTGAACATTTCAGAGAACTCAGACACTAGCATTGATCGAGACTGGCCTACAGTGAACAGCTGCCCTCCTCTGCCTGCACAGCAAGCCAGCCCTGCACCTTCACAGCCCTGCCCATCATCCGAGAACTTGACTTTGCCACAGCCCTCTTCTGCCCTGCTGCGACCAGAGACAGAGAGCTCCTGCATGGAGATAGAGGCAGCTCAGAGGAAACTTCAGGAGATCGAAGACAGGTATGCAACATGCAGTGTGTGCAAAAAGTTGCAAAAAACTGTCTGCCTTCTTGCTTGTTAGAAGAATTAGACTTCGACTGACACCGTATGACCAAAAATCCAATTAGCTATCTAGGAATCTGTCGTATTGTCTTGCTAGATTATTGTTTTTGTGTTACTGTGGGTCACGGCTCTGATTTCTAAATGAAGGACAACAAGTTTAAAATGTATCCAAATCCGTTACAAACCCATCTTAAAGTTTTAGAACTTTGTAGGGCTGACACCTCTTAGTCGATTAGTCGACTAATCGGTTGTTTTGGTCTTAGTCGACTAAGATTTCTTTAGTCGATTAGTCATTTTTTATGCTTATTCATGCTTAATTACTTATTTCCAAGAAAATTCTGAGCACATTTATGGTAAACACAAGATTTAAAGTGGTGCTTTTGCAGGATTAATTGTGGAGAAACTCAGTTTTACAGATGGTTAATTAACTACATTTATATTGTGCTTTTCTAGTCTTAACCACCTCTCAAAGCGCACAGCTCTGTCAATTAAATCAACTAATCGATTAGTCGACAAAATTGTATAAGTGTTAGTCGACTAAGAATTTCTTTAGTCGAGGACAGCCCTAGAACTTTGTTTAAAAAGAAATACAGACTGTCTGGTATTTTCAGTTGCATTCACCCTTACATTGTCAAGATATTTGCTAGTTTCCTTCGTAGCATTGCAGGTCTCCCCATTTATGTCTGTCACAATGAGTTTGTTTTGCCATTTAGTGGTGGTGATGGCTTTGGGAGTTGTATCACATGAAAAGGTGACATCAACACATACTGTACCCTTTATTTCTTTAAGCAAATACTAATAATGATATTTGTGTATCACAGAATAACACTGGAAGATGACGATGAGGATGAAGATCTGGATGTAGAGCCAGCCCCGAGACGGCCAGTGCTGGTAATCTCTGACAGTTTGAAGGAGGGTCTACAGCGCGGCATCAGCGACATCCTACCGCACACGGTAGCCCAGTCCGTGTACGTTCTCTTAATGTTGTCATTGGAACGTTTAATGTTTCATGAAGTAACTTGAGGTAACATGACTCATGTTGCGCTGTTTCCTCTTTGAAAAGCTCCAGACACATTTTTTCCCCAGTGTTTATTTTTGTCTCATATCCTTAGGAGCCATTCTTGCATGGAGTTGGTGTTGTGGCGGCCACCAGACGATCCCTTTTGTAAGAAGCGAAAGGGCTCATTACAGAAACAACGTAAACAACAGACAGTATCTCGGCAACCTCCGACTCCATGTCCATCTCCCACCCCTCACAGTCCCCTCGACCCCTCCAGTCCAACTGCAGACACACACTGTTCTCTGTACAGCTTTCCTGTAGCCCATAGCTCTGGAGAGGAGGACATGGAAATGTAATGGTGCTTGATGACTTAAGAAATGCTAAAGTTAGACTTGAAATGTAGTCGCAAAAAAGACTAAAGGACTCCGAACCTCTTGAAGTTGGTCAGTTTGGCAAGGCAATTTGGCTTAGCATGAATATTGTGCAGTTGTTTTTGACAGTTGTGCACCACATCTTTTGCTTTACTCAGTTTAGTTTTTTTTTTTTCCCCAATATAATACCATACAACTATATGTTAAGATATAACGTGTAACAATAATGCTGACCTAATCAGTATTATTTATTTCAATCTCCAAGACACCTGTCATGATTTCAAGACTTTGAAAAAGTTCTAAAGACGGCCTTACATAACCAATTTATATAAATTATGGAATTAACCTTTGCCCTTAGAAATAAGATAATTTGTGCATAATTTTGCCAAAGCCCTGCAAACAAAACACTGGTATACTGTTAATATGACTTTGTTCTTTGTTAAACATCAGTGTGCAGCATCTAAATTTTGTACAGTTTTTATGTTCAGCTTCTGGCCATCATTACCAGGACACTAAATATTGTTCCTGTGTTCACATTTGCGCACAGCATCCTGCTTGCTTTTGTACTTGTTGTGCTTAGCATACCATCTGTGAGCTTTGAGAAATTCGTAAAGAAGTCATGGAAATGCAAATTATTTTATGATTTGATTGTATTTTCATAAATACATTACCAGAATTGCAACCAGCCATCGTGTGTTCGGAATTTTATTTATTTTCTTAAATAAACTCTTACATTGTCCATGTAGAGATTCTGCATGGCATAATTGGACAAAATCTTACTTCAATTAAGTGAAAGCAATCCTCTTGTTTGGTGAACATTGTAATCATTGTGTTATCATTACCTCAGGAAGAGTAGGGGTCCAGGACTAACCCCTGTGGAAGTGACCATATGCATACATATATTTTGAAAAAAAATATTATTAAAAATGGCCTCCAATTTGTCAATTAAATTTAAATGATTTACTGTGTCAAGTGAATTGGAGCCAAGTCATTGTTTTAATTGAGGATGATTTTTATTGATCAGTTCAGTTGGGGCCAGCTCTGATAACAAGACTTATGCTGACAATTATGTTTTGGCAAATAGTAGTTTTATAAATAGGCGCTGGTCCTACATTCTCCTTTTTAAACATTTTTGATCTCAGAGGGAGAACCAACAACACAACTACTCCAGCCTGCTGAAACGCCTTGTAAAACAGAAGCATGGCTGACAAATTGAAAATAACAGATTGCATGTGTGATAGCAGAAGTGATTATAGGGAAACCATCTTTAAAATATGTGACAGTCCCGGTGGATTATTTTACATTAAGATGAAACAAAACAAAGTTAATTAAAACCCTCCTGTTATCCTTGGGGTCAATTTGGCCCCATTCAATGTTTAACATCTCTAAAAAAGTGCTTGACATACATTTTTTTGCTTCATATTGAATAACTTTTCCTAATTTAATGGGGAAAACTGGGTAAACATAAAATTAACATGATGATATATTTTCAATGTCCTGTATGCATTTTGTACGCATCGGTGTTCCTTGGGGTCAATTTGACCCCAGGCTGTTTTAGCTGTAAAATACATAGAAAATATGAACATTTTACACATATTTGCTGAGTTATATAGGTCACTTTCACATGCAGGTTGTTGCAATTTCACAATCTTCAATTCCCCTAACCCCACCCCACACACGCACACACGCACCCATCCTCTGTGAGGGAGGGAAGATAACATTCAACATTTTCTTGCCAGTTTAGGCTATCAACATAAATATTTGGTAAAAGTTTTTTAATTACCAACATTTTCTGGAGGTCAAATTGACCCCAAGGATAACAGATGTTAGTAAATTTGAGGATAACAGGAGGGTTAAGTCGTTATATTAAATGCTGATGACATAATTGTGTTTGAACTTGAAGTTTTTGGGTACAATTTAACATCTTAACATTTATGATGATACAAAAGGTTCCCATAAAGACCTGTCAGCTTTATGAGGTTCTCTGACATAACTCACATGATCTTTGGTAAAATGTCAGTTCATCGCTTATTCAGAGTTTATTATAACCTGAAGCCATAAAACTGAACTGCCTTAACAGAAAAATGGGAACTTAATGACCAAATCTTGGGTTGTGTAATTTGTCACTGTGACCTGCTCGTTAACTTGCAATCTTAAGTATATGTAACCGTAAATGATTCATTTCTCTGGCCACAGGAAATAGCTTGAAATGCATTCCATTATATCACTAGTGTTTGCAACACACACAGGCTTCATCTCCATGTCCTAACTTGAGACTGTCCTGATGGATGAGTGACTCTGAATCCCAGGAACGGCTTGACCTTGAGTGATCTATAAAGTACACACAAGTATTTCATATTATAATGAAGACAAGCACAGAAATAATAATTATTGAAATAATAATTGAATGTTAATGATACTGCCACATTTGGAGTCTGTTTTTCATCGTACAGTAGAAGTACTTTTAGGTTTATTTTGACTAAAAGAGGATTTCAAATCCGATCCAGAAGTGCCGAGCCTCTTATCGAGGACAAGCAGCTAGTTTGGGATGATGTGTCTTGTTTCTTGTGCTGCTTCTAGAGGACAGTACTAGTTGTCATTTATAAATGTAAAAACTGCAGTATGCATCAAATACTAATGTCTGCAGTATACTTGTTTATCACCATTGTGGATGCAGCTAGTGGCTATTAAAACGATATACTCACTGTTGTAAGATAGGATCCTGCCAAATCTAAAGGGATTGTGTTTGAAGGCGATGGGCTCTGGGTGTAGGTCTGGTTTTCTACACGGAGCTGCTTGACTCTGCTCTGGAGGTAACGTAGAAGCTTAAATGAAGCCACGTCTGAGGGGCTGTGGGAGGCAGCAGAGGCCACAACATGGAGGGAGGGAGAACAAACCGAATTCTGAGCTTCCTGATGGGAAAAAGAAACCGAGAGATAAGAGGTATTTTGTCAGTAAACAAATTAATATGAAATATCTTTAGGTTACATATCTCTGAAAGCTTGGTGTTCGTGTCCACACAGGAACAGTCAAACATTTACCTTTGCACTAAACATCATCTGTCCTTCAGGCCTCTCACACTTTCTCTGACTCTCCTCTCGAGTCTTTGATGGTTTTCTGGAAAACAAACCTCTATTTGAAAAGTAGTTTGTTGTGAATAATTAACATAACTACATGAAGGAATTATTAGTTGACATGTACAGTGTTACTTTTATGCTATAAGACGCATACTGTATCGCAGTGAGTTAAGGTGAGATCATGCTCTTGTAAGGACAGACAGCTGGTTAGTAGCTATGTCATCAGAAACCAGTTACCTGCACCTTAACAACTTTGTCTTGCACCTGTGGGATTAGAGCAAAACTTAAATATAGAAAATCATAATATTTCTTTATTTATATCTTATGGATCATAAAGTTTTCTTGGATTCTGGGCCATTTTTTAAAGAAGAGCAGATTTACCTCACATTTCCAAATAGTATCACTGCTTAAAGTGCTCATATTATGCTCATTTTCAGGTTCATAATTGTATTTAGAGGTTGTACCAGAATAGGTTTATGTGGTTTAATTAAAAAAAACACACCATATTTTTGTTGTACTGCACATTGCTGCAGCTCCTATTTTCACCCTGTGTGTTGAGCTCTCTGTTTTAGCTACAGAGTGGGGCATCTCACTTTTGTACCATCTTTGTTGGGAGTCGCACATGTGCAGTAAGTACTGCTAGCTTGTCAGTTGCAGAGCATGAGGTTGTGCCATGCTAGCAGCTAGGCGAGCATTATAACGTGTGTTACAAAGTGACGCAAGTTCGTCACGGAAGTAAAGGCTGGACTACAACTGAGCTGTTTGTGAACACTGTTTTCTCTGGAACATGCACAAAAAGATAACACAATAAAGGAAAGGGAAAATACCAAAAAGCATAATATGAGCACTTTAATACTTAGAACAACATTTGTGTGCCTCTATTATGACTGTTTGTTCGCATGTTACCTTTCTAGTTCCGCTGTCAACTCTTCTTCAAACTTGCATGCCAGACGAGCTGCAGTCTGTTCCTTCCACTGACCCATGCTCCTCTGAACCTGCCTGAGCTCTAGGTCTTTGGCCTTCAGCTGTTTGCGAAGTGATGCTGCCGCTCCTCCTCCCTCAGCACCTCCATCACACATATGAGGCCAGTTCAGACTGCTTAACTCCTCAATGTGCTCCTGCAGAAGCAGACGGCATTGCACAGAAGAGAGCAGTGAGTGATGAGTTTTCTGTGTCTACAGTATGTGCTTTACAGAGTGCGTCAATTCAAACCTGAATGAGACGCTCCTTTAGAGAATCCAAGGCTTGGTCTCTGTTCATCCTCAGCTGTTGCCTCTGGATGCTCAATTCGCTCTCCTGAAAAAATATGAACTTGTATTCATGTGTACATTTCATGTTCTGTATTTTAAAACATCAGGCACAGTCTGAGCTATACCTTGTCTTTTCTCAGCTGCTCAGTGGTTTGTTTCTGTGAATCAAGCTCCTGTTGTAGATGGTTTATCAATTGCTTCAACTGCTCTCTTAGTGTTCTCAGGTTTGTTAGAGCCTCAGCTGCCGTAGGACTGCACAATACAAAGACATGAGAATTGGAAGCACACCATGTTTCCTTTAAAATATTCACATCTTTCTAAACCAGATATGTATGTAAACTAGAGATGGAATTTGTACCTGGGAGTTAGGTGCACAGAACTTTGTTTGGCTCCACTCTGCTCCACTAAGAGGTGTAGATGCTGGCACTCTGCTCCCAGCTCCTTGGCCCAGAGCCTGAGCTGCTGGTCCAGTTCAGCTGTGATTTGGTTATGGCTCCTCTCCCTTTCTTCCAGCATCACCCGGAGCCTGTCAGCCTCTTTCTCTGCCAGCTGAGCAGCCTGCTCGAGCCTCAGCGCTGCCCTCTGACTCTCCTGTGACCATAGACCACACCATGTCAGCTTTTCTACAGCACCACATTTCTTTGTGCGACTGCAAATGATTGCTTTCTGTGGTTTTCTTGCACCTGTGCCACCTGTCTCTGCAACTTCTGCAGCTCAGCCTGATACTCCTCTTTCAGTGATTTGCAAATAACAGCCAGCAAAGACTTCTGCTCTCTCTGCTGCGCACAGCTTTCACTCTCCATTTCCTGTATTCTCTTCCAGATAAAAAGAAAGTCATAGAAAGAGAATTAAATCAGAATACATTCCTGATTTATTTAAGATGGTAATGTTACATATCATGGTTGCGAGTCACCTTACAGTTTTTAGTTCCATCATTTTATGTTGAAGAGCCAGTGCTTTACTCTTCTCTCGCTGCATCTCACTCCTCATGCTTTTCAGCCTCTTCCTATTCTGCTCTTCCAGTATCCCACAGTGCACCTGCACTGCTTCCACTTTTTCTGCCTCCCACTTCCTCCTCTCCTCCTCTATTGCTTTGTGCACCTGAAAGGATGCGTACTGTGTATAACATGTAATTGTGTTGAAAAATATTGTGTATATATAAGAGGATTATCAGAGTACCTTTTCCAAAGCTTCTACATGCAGCTCTTCTTCACGGTTCTTTGCCTCCTGCTTCTGCTGCTCCAGAGAATCCCTCAGCGTCTTTGCCTCTTCTTCTTTTAGCTGTCAGAATAAGAGATGATCACATGAAAAGTAACCCTGTGGAGTGTTTTTACTTACTGTATGTATAGTGTATAGTGCAATAATCATGAGAATAACATAGAAATGAAATGAAATGCCACCCAATCTTTACATGCAGCACATGCATTCATGGCAGTGCAAGATACTTTGGGTAAAACTGTACACCAAACAGTTTACATTGAGACAGTGTGGGAGTGGATTTCATATGTTCACAAAAACACACTGACCTGAATGGAACTTTTCAAGGCCTCAGTGTGTCGTGTGAGAGACAGAGCTTGTTCTTTCAAAGCGTTTGCCTTTTCCTCTTTAGTCTGTTGATTAACCTACAACCAGAGTGATTGCTATATCATTAATCAAACTGTGATGATGTCATTTGAAGAATCAGTATTGTAATTTTGCAGACATGTTGGTCACCTTTTGGATTTGCTGCTCATGAGCCAATGCCAATTCTTTCTTTTGCTGCTTTAATGCTGCCTCCTGAATAAAAAAAAAGAGGAACTCTAATTACCTGTTACTTAATGTTACATTAACATACGTCTTGTAGTCTTAAAAAACACAGCACATACCATCATTCTATGAGCTTGCTCATGGTCCTCTTTCCGTGCATTGCAGTGCTGGGTTTTCAGGTGTTGTAGCTCCCTCTTCAGCCCATCACTTTCTGCTTGTAAGGCCCCACGTTGCTCCTGTAAATCTAGTAGCTGCAGCTCCTTCTGGGCCAACATCTTCTCCTGAGTGCCCACTCTGATCTTGCATTCTCCCAGTTCACCCTGCAGCTCGCTTACTTGAAACTCTACCGCCTGATAGAAAGAGATACACCAAAAATAGTAGTTAAAAAACAAAATCAATAACCGTAACCATAAAAAGTGGATGTGTGCTATTTGCTTGACAGCTAATTGGATTTTTAATTTTTTTTAAATTAGAGTATGATGTCATTTGGTGCCACCTCCATGTGATCCTTTTTCTGCCTCTGTTTCTCCTCCAGACAAGGACAGCTGTTCCTCAGTACGCTCTCTGCCTCTGTGACCCTCTGGAGCTCTTCACGAGTCTCCTCCAACTTCTGCTCCGAGATCACACAGAAACACATATACAGAGATATTTTCAACAAATACAAATACCTTCTCACTGTAGTTTTACACAAAGTGCTAAACAAAAACTGCAAAGAAAAACGCAAAACTGAAATGACACATTCACAATATAGTAATACTTGTTAATCTGTTAAACACCTAATCTGTAATCCAAATATCAACAAACCGATAAATACTGCAAAAACAAAATCAAGTTTAGAACCTGCTATCACACCCAAACTGTTTAAACCTTCTGTGAAACACAAAATACCTATTTCTTTTAATAAGTAATAGTCTTTAAATACATTAAATAATTTACCTTTAATTTTCTAGTACTCTATCAAACTAAAAATAATGTTTTATTATTTTATATTATTTAGAATGTGGTTTTTAAAGTGTGAATGCTGTTTTATTTCTTTAAACTATTCTTGTTGTGGTTATAGTTATAATTATGGACACAAATAGGCTTAAACACAGTACTTCTTGCATGGACTCTTGCTTCTCTCTTGCACGTCGCTGTTCAGCAAACAGTTCTGTTTTGGCATTATCCAGCTGTCTTTCCATCTCCTCTCTCTCCAGCACTGACATGACGACACTGGGCTGTTTGTGGAACAGTGGAGCAACAATAAAATTGTTGAAAAAAACACCCTGCGTATTAAAACATGTGAATGGCTGAACACAACCAAGAATTGACATATTGCTTGATTCAGGTTTCATTACCCTCTCCGTGAAGGCCGAATCCTTAAGAGTCTGTTTACTTTGACTCAGAGTTGTGAGTTCTTCTTTCATGTCTCTCACCTCGAGGATACAGGACTCTCTCTGCCTCTGCAGCTCATGCAGCTGGCAACTACAACACAATCATAGTTGTATCACTACCCTTTATACAGAAAAGGATTATGTCGATGCAATGTGATGTTCCCATGTTGATGTATACAGTGTATAATACAGTTAGTAGGAGTTTGGTTTTATACCTAATAGAGTCTTTCCCTGCCCTTCTGTCTCTCAGAACGAATTCCAGAGTCCTCGTCTCCTTCTCCATCTGCGCTGTCTCTACAGTCAGTTGCTCTAATTCCTGCAAGGCATGCTGGGACATATACCATAAACTGTGAGTATTAGTGAGACTTCTGTATGCAGTGATCTGATAAACTACTGTATACGTTACCTTTCTTCTGTGTTGAAGTTCAGAGAGGCAGAGCTCAACATCTTTTAACTGAGTCTTCTTGTTCTGTAGTGTCTGCTCCTCCTTTTCACATTTCTATACCAGTCCCACAGACCAGTTAAGTGATTTCTCATACACATGTACATAGGAGAAGTTATACAGATGACATAAAAACATTTCTCTATACTAAATATGACTGGGAGACTTATTCTCACTTGTCGGAGTGTAGAGAGCCGCTCTTTCATCTTCACCCAATCAGAGTGCATCTTATCTGATGTCCTCTTAGGCCAGTGATTCATTTCCTCATCTGTGTCATTGTCCTCCAAAGAACACACAAGTCTGAGATACACAATCAATCATGCACAATGTGCTAGTCAGAAATATGTGCAAAAAATAATCATTTTAAAATTGAACACGACACTAAAGAAAAGGAAAAAAGAAAAGGAAGTTTTTAAATGTTCTTCCATGTGATTTACCTGTAAGTTTCTCTCTTGTTGCGCTGTGCTTTACTGACAGAAGGACTTCTGTTATGTCCATTTCCATAAGAGGATCTTTGGCCTTCGTAAAAACAAAAAGGCAAATTCTATGACATTTAAATGTTGTTACTGTGGACTCATAAAGGAATACACAGTCAGATCTTGCTTTACCTGATGTAGATCGAGGTTCACTTTCTTCCTGTGTGGATGTGTCGTAGTCACTCTGGTTGGTACAGTAGTCATCCATGCCCGTGACAGACAGAGTGAGAGAGCGCCATCCTGAGGGGAATCACACAATTGATTACTTACTATCATTTTCTGCACACTGCTTCAATTGCTCTTTTTGTTGATGTAATTTATTTATTATCTGGGTCATTGTATTAAATTTTTCTTGTACACTTGAGGGCTGGGGGTGTGGGTGAGAGAGGGTGAGCGAGCTGTCTGTATCTGTGTATTTGCAGTTTGTTTGTTATTTAATGCTGTTTTTGTTTGTATGTGTTTTATCTTTTTTTTTTTTTTTTTTTTTGTTTATAGGACCCCCTTGAAAAATGAGAATCTACATCTCAAGGGGCTAATCTATCAATAAAATCAAATTTTTAAATGGTGATATTAGATATATTAACATGTTTTGAGACTTGCTGCCCTCCACATTGTTTGCCATCTCTCACCTGTTTGCCTGTGAATATGCTGCCTGACTTGCTCTGTGCAGACTGAGTCAAGGTCACTGTCAATGGACACGGTGTCAAAACTCCACACAGGTACTCCTGTAAGAGAAGAAAATGGCCTACAATCACTGTTTGTAATGAATGAATTTCCAAGACGATTTGCTAGACTGTGCCTGCAGGAGCAGTGTAATCTGTGTGTGGTACCTGCCAAGCTCCTGGTCTTAGGAGAACGGCTGTTCTGCCGCAGGGTTTCATGTTCTGTTACAATCTCTGTTCTGTGGACTGAAAGGAAAAAAAAAAGGTGTAAAGGACCCATAAAAGTAATAGGAATAAAAGTCAAGAGGCAGGTTAGTGTGCTGCAATGTAAACTACAACCCATAATACAAAAAGACTGTTACAAACAATATACTCATTGTACTATTCTTGGGGATAAAGATATAAAGTATGTATATATATAAAGGCACCAAGGGGATAAGCCCATAGACAGTAAAATAAATGGACAAACAGATCCCGTTGCTCTGGGCGGAGACCAGTGAAGGATATTAAGCTGCTTACACACCAACCAGATGGCCGACCGTTGACAGAAAAGCCAGTCAAAATGATCAGTCTCCTTGTGTTGGTCCAAAAAGTGCCACAGAACAGACCAAAAAGACGAGACGAGACGTAATACATTGCTATAACAGCAGGCAGCACTAATCTGTATTGTTGCCCAGGAAATGAAAACCGGCAGCTGATTGGACGAACGCTTCACATGGGTTTGTTTTCTCCGGAAATTCAAAGCCAGACTGTCATGGCGGCCGTTCAGAATACGATCTCATATTGTACTAAAATAGTTAACTGAAACATGTTTGAGAAAACATTTTAAGAGAGAAATAGGCCATGCAGTTGCTGAATCTGTCTTCATTTCAGATCAACAAAGGTCAGTTTAAAAGATTTCATAAGATTTTGAGAGACTCTAGTCACCTCATTCCGCTCCCCATTTCCGGGTGAGTCCCGACGGCTTTGCCGCCGACTGAACATGTCAGGTCGGCCAAAATGAACGGCAACAGCCCCCCAGACTGACGACGGCACGGGACACACCGAACGGATTTGCGTCACTGACCTCCCCAGACTGTCTAACGGACGATAATCGGCTAAGTGTGTCCCGGGTATTAGAAGCACTCTTCCGGTGCTGGCTGAGCGTTAATGCGCAGCTGTAAACTGAGCTTGAAGACGTAGATGTGATGTGAGCAACCTGTCTGAAAGCTGTAAGTCTTCTGGTAGCTTTGCCAAGAGAAATCTCAATCATTCCCAATCTTACAGAGACGGAAAGCGTAGGTATATGTAAGGAGATAACACGGGCACGTTAATTATTGCTAACTAAAATGCTAGTTAACATTAGTAATTAAACTAAACAGCTAATCTAAGTTGAAACTGCCCGCGAGCTTATCCTGTACTATACGGTAATATAGTCAATGGGATGCTAACGGGGGGTGATGGCTTGTTAGCAACTAAATGGCTCCATAGGAGCTACGCTTTCCGGAGGCCAGCTTCCTTGGGCACGGCTACCAGAAAAACGTACAACTTTCAGACATGTTGCTCACGTCACATCTACGTCGGCAAGCTCAGTTTGCAGCTGCGCAGTAACGCTCAGTCATCACCGGAAAAGTGCTTCTAATAGCCTTCACTGGTCTCCGTCCAGAGCAACGGGATCTGTTGGTCCATTTATTTTACTGTCTATGTGTGGCATTTAAGGAAAGGCCATGGGGTCCTTCATTAAAAGGTTCACCCCCATGAATGTGTTCTGCACATTTCAATCTAATTAGGTTATGTATGTGTGCAAAGTTGAAATTTGGGATAAGGGTATTGCAAAAGATCACATCCAGAAAGGAAAGGTTTCATCCTCTGAGGGTAATGAAGGGGCTCAGTAAATCTCAAGGCAATATGCCCATTAGATGTAGGAAGAGGCACGTTCTGTGAGTTAGATTTCATCTGGGCACTGTAATCATCAACATCAAGAGTTTGTAAAGTGAGTACTCACTGCTACTGCCATCATCACCAAGCCTCTGTGGTGTGTTGTATGTCTCTCCAGCTCCTGCTTGCTCACTACATGATGTATTAACTCCATAGCTGTCATAAAGACATTTCTCCAGTTCCTTTCTTTGACAATAGTGAGCAGTCTCTGTGTCTTTATTGCTTTCCCCAGTCATTGCTGTTCCTCTTCTGTCGACATTAAGAATACAGTGTCCTTTTTGTTCACTCTGGCAAGTGTCACAGTCAAGTATCTCTGTCCTCTCAGCCTCTTCCTCTTTGTCAAGTTGCTGCACATTACTCACTGGTAATGCCAATTCGACCATTTCATCTCTGAAGCATCGGACAAAGTCCTCAGTGCAGATGCTGTCTGAAGGAGGTTGGGTTACTCCTGTCATGCTTCCCTCGTTACAGGTGTCTCCAAGCAGCCTCTGGAGCCTCCACATCACCTGCTCCCTCTGAGTCTCTATTTCCTCTTTGTCTCTTGTCCTTCTGTCCAATTTCAGTTTAGTTTCCTCATGAGTAATGGGACCGTCCCGGCAACCTGTGCTACTCTCTGGGGGAAGAGCAGAAGAGAGATAGGATGCTTTTGTGCAAAGAAAAAGCTGGTTCTGTTCAGTTGTCACTAGTGAGGTAACACTTTCATATAAACCATAGATTCTAGGGCAGCAAACAGGCCTTCCGAAACATTTTGTGCAGCTCCTGAACGTGACATGAAATGCATGCATATATACAGTATATATTGTAATCTTCTGCGGTCCATTAAAATGACGTGGCTCCATTCACAAATGCATTTTTTCAACAGGCAATTATCTGTAGCAGATAACTACTTTCCTTTTAGACAATCATGTAAGGATAGATTTGAGGGTATCATGATCATGTAGCATTAGGCATGAAAACGTCATATAAAAAGTCATAGTATGCCATAATAATGTCATATAGAAAGTCATAGTATAGTATTGTATAAAAAATGCCATACAAATGTCATTGTATATCATGCCATAAAAGTATGCCATAAAATGTCATATAGAAAGTTATAGTATAGTATGCCATAAAATGTCATATAGAAAGTTGTAGTATAGTATGCCATAAAAAAATAATTTTTAAAATTTTTATAGTGTAGTATGTCAAAGAAGAGTGTCATAGTATGGTATGCCATAAAAAAATGGCATAGTGTATTATGTCACAACCCCCCCTCTCCAGGTTAGAAGTGACAACTTAGAAAGCTACTGGTTGCATGGCAACTATATACTGGCACCTCGCCAGAGTCGTGGGAATTCAATACTGTCATCAATGCTAGTGTTTTTCCATTAATGATACTAATATTGAAATATTACCTGATGTTTGCTCCATTGTCAGAGTGTTTATCAAATCAAGACAAGAAATAGGAGTGTCATTTGTTTGAGTAGTACTCCCAAGCCCTGTGTCTTTGCTCAGAGATTGACTCCAGTTGAGAGGAGCTAGAAAAAACAAATTAAAACACAGATTATCACCTGAAAATTTTTAAATAAAATCTTGAAATTTGGTATAAGGTGTGGGTTATGACATAAATGACCTGCATCACTGCAATCATGCTCTCTAGAAATTGCCTGATGTTTCTGGGGCTGGACCTGCATACATTAATCACACTTACTGTTTAAAACATTTATTCTGGATTACACATACATACATACAGACAAGCAGAGAGACAGAATAAAAATCACAGACCTGCAGCTGACCAAGCTGAGCATCAATAGCATCTAGGAGACGGTCGCAGTGGTCCAGTTTGAGAGGAGGAGAGTCCAGTCCAGACACACTGCTGTGAAGATCTGACAAGGCAAGGCAAGGCAAAAGGGTCACTAACAGTGCGTGCAAACTCCCAATAGGGTGAGATATACATGATATAGATGTACTGTTGATACAAAACCTGTGTAAAGAAGCTCATCTGTGTCCTTTGCATCTTTGTCTGCTCTGCCATGGCTTCTGTCAGCCATTGCCTGTTGCTGAAGACAAGTATCCAGTATCCACTCAGCAGTACCGTACAGACACAAAATCCTCAGTGTCCACTGGTTAAGGCTGACTGGAGGGTCATAAGGAGTGGGGGGTTATGTTGCTCAGTTGTCCAGGAAACCAAGACAATTGAACTTGTCCCTCTTTTCACTAAGAAGACTATAAATTCCTTCCTCTGTCTCACACTCCACTCCACACCAAAATGAACATTAGGTAGAGGAGCTGTAGGCTACAAGTCAGTCCACCTTAACACTGTAATGCCAAATGTTTAGCTTGCCATGTCTGAAAGCTAATATAATATTAGTAACATTAGTGCTAAATACCATTTTCTTAGCCCAGACTAACCACACAGAACCACATATAGTTACCAGAAGCTAAAGTTAGTCCAAAACTCCCTAATGATTTAATTTACATGTAGCTAGCTAGAAGACAAAACATAGAACTAAACCGTTCAGCAACCATTGTACTGACTCAAACATCAATAACCTACTTACTTTCAATGTTTAAACGCGGAGACTTCGATGCTGAACTTGACTCTTCCGTGCTGAGCTGCGGTGCTTGATTGACAGGAGCTTCGGGTTGCCATGGAAGCTGTCAAACAGCTCGCCAAGCCACCCTCACATGAAAGTGAGAGCAGCCCAGCGGCAATATTAGCGCCAGAGAAGCCCAGTAGAAGGGTCTATAGGATTTTCACATACATTTATTAAAATAGCTGTACAATTATATTGCCTGTAATGTGTTCTTATTCCTGATATAAATATCTAAAAAAAGAGGTTTCAAAGCATGCTCTAAACTGACAGGAAGGTTTCGGTGAGGATCAATAATTAATTCATTATTTGTTTCTTTTATATTGGCCTATAAAGGTAATACCGACAAGTTTGCTAATTATTTGTACGGCTTTTACTATTCTACCGAACTTAGCGATTCCCAGTGTTGCCTGGGCCTTTTTGTGTGGAGTTTGCATGTTCTTCCAGACTTTCTTTGACATACTATGACTTTTTTAATCACTTTTTTCGACATACTTTACTATAATTTTGTTGTCACTTTTTTCGAAATACTATACAATGACTTTTTTCGACTTATTGGCTACTATGACTTTTTATGACTTCTTTGACTTACGACTATGATTATTTTATCATGTTTGTTGACATGCATACTTTGACTTATACTATGACTTTATTATAAAAAAAACATACTATACTATGACTTTTTCATCACATGACATTATTATAAAAAAAATTTCGACATACTATACTATAAAAATCCTTTCAACATACTATATGAACATTTTTGACATACTATACTATGACTTTTTTATCAAATCTTTTGACATAATATGACTTTTTTATTGTATTACTATTATTTATTAAGTCATCTTAGCTATTGGACTGATGATTGCATATCACCACCATTGCTGCATTGTTGTTGTTGTTTTCGACATACTATACTGTGACATTTTTATCACTTTTTTCAAAAATGTAATACTATACTAAATAGTAAAGTATGTCAAAAAAAGTGATTAAAAAGTCATAGTATAGTATGTCAAAAAAAGTGATAAAAACGTCATAGTATAGTATGTCGAAAAATGTGATGAAAAAGTCATAGTATAGTATGTCAAAAATGTTCATAGTATAGTATGTCAAAAAAAGTGATAAAAATGTCATAGTACAGTATGTTGACAAAAGTGATAAAAATGTCATAGTATAGTATGTCAAAAAAAGTGATAAAAAAAGTCATAGTATAGTATGTCAAAAATTGTCATAGTTAATAATATGTCGAAAAAGTGCTGAAAAAGTCATATGTATGTCGAAAAAAGTGATAAAAAAGTCCACACAAAAATGGCTAGCCTAGACATGGGCATACTATAATATGAATTTTTCATCACATTTTTCGACATAGTATTATATTATTATATTATACAATGACTATTTTTGACATAATATACTATGAGTTTTTCATCACTTTTTTGACATAGTAATAACTATCACATTTTTGAAAAAAGCGATAAAAATGTCATAGTATAGTATGTGGAAAAATGTGATGAAAAAGTCATAGTATAGTATGTCGAAAAATGTAATGGAAAAAGTTATAGTATAGGATGTCAAAAATGTTCATAGTATAGTATATTAAAAAAAGTGATAAAAATGTCATAGTATAGTATGTCAAAAACTTTCATAGTATAGTATGTTGTTAAAAGTGATAAAAAGGTCATAGTATAGTATGTCAAAAAAAGTGATAAAAAAGTCATAGTATAGTATGTCAAAAATTGTCATAGTATAATATGTCGAAAAAGTGCTTTCATCACATTTTTCGACATACAATACTATGACTTTTTTTATCACTTTTTTGACATACTATACCATGACTTTTTTTTAATCACTTTTTTCGACATACTATACTTTAATTTTGCTGACTGTTTTCAATATACTGCATTGGTTGCATGTGGCTTAGTAGTTAACAATGCTCCAAACAGCACCACCAAGTAAGCACTGTAGATTCTGGTCCAGGTTTGATTCCCATGTCTGGGCTAGGTCTTTTTGTGTGGACTTTTTTATGACTTTTTTCGACATACTATACCATGACTTTTTCAGCACTTTTTCGACATATTGTACTATGACAATTTTTGACATACTTTTTCATCACATTTTTCGACATACTACGTATACTATGACATTTTTCGACATACTATACTAATACTTTTTTAAGACTTTTTTTGCCTTACTATACAATGACGTATTTCATCATACTGTACTATTACTTTTTTGGATATACTATACGATGACGTTTTAATCACTTTTTTCAATATGCTATACTCCGACTTTGCTGACTGTTTACAAAAAACTGTGTTGGTGGCATGTGGCTTAGTGGTTAACAATGCTCCAAGTAACACCAGCATGAAGGCACTGCAAACTCTGACCCTGGTTTGATTCCCACGTCTGTGCTACCTGTTCTTGTGTGGACTTTTTTCGACATATTATACTATGACAATTTTTGACATACTATACTATGACATTTTTATCACTTTTTTTGACATACTATACTATGAAAATATTTGACATACTATTCTATGACTTTTTCATCACATTTTTCGACATAATATACTATGCCATTTTCATCACTTTTTTCAAAAATTTCATAGTATAGTATGTCGACAAAAAGTGATAAAAAAGTCATAGTATAGTATGTCAAAAAAAGTCATAAAAAAGTCCACACAAAAATGGCTAGCCCAGACATGGGCATACTATAATATGACTTTTTCATCACATTTTTCGACATACTATACTATGACATTTTTATCACTTTTTTCGACATACTATAACTATGAACATTTTTGACATACTATGACTTTTTCATCACATTTTTCAACATACTATACTATGACTTCTTTTTATCACTTTTTTGACATACTATACCATGAATTTTTTATCACTTTTTTCAACATACTATACTATGACATTTTTATCACTTTTTTCAACATACTATACTTTAATTTTGCTGACTGTTTTCAATATGCAGCATTGGTTGCATGTGGCTTAGTGGTTAACAATGCTCCAAACAGCACTACCAAGTAAGCACTGTAGACTCTGATCCAGGTTTGATTCCCATGTCTGGGCTAGGTGTTTTAGTGTGGACTTTTTTATGACTTTTTTCGACATACTATACCATGACTTTTGCAGCACTTTTTCGACATATTGTACTATGACAATTTTTGACATACTATACAATGACTTTTTTATCACTTTCTTTTGACATACTATACTATGACTTTTTTATGACTTTTTTTGTTTTACTATACTATGACGTATTTCAACATACTATACTATTCCTTTTTTCGACATACTATACTATTACTTTTTTATGACTTTTTTTGTCTTACTATACTATGACGTATTTCAACATACTATACTATTACTTTTTTCAACATACTATACGATGACTTTTAAATCACTTTTTGTCAACTATACTTCACATTGCTGACTTTTTTTTAACATTCTGTGTAGAGTTTGCATGTAGTGTACTACACTATGACATACTATAGCCTACTATGAATTTATTTCGGTATAGTATACAATGATTTCTTAAACATTCTATACTATGACGTCTTTCGACATACTATACTATTTGTGTGGAGTTTGCATGTTATTCCAGACTTTGACATACTATACTATCACCTTTTTGACATACTATGACTATTTTTGACATACTATACTATAATTTTTTATGAATTTTTTCGACATGACTTATTTTTTCAAAATATACTATACAATGACTTTTTATGACTTTTTTCGACATTACTATTTTTGAAATACTATTTTTATCAATTTTTTCGACATACCATAGTATGACTTTTTTTTGGATATACTATACAATGACTTTTTTATGACTTTTTTCAACATACTATGCTATTGCGGTTTTCAATGTACTGCATTGGTGGCACAGTGGCTTATACTTTTATTATGTGCTTCAGAGTCTCTGTCTTACAAGTCCTTCTCCCTCCCTGGTGGTTTTAAAAGTGGCCTGGACACACTACTGCACTTTAACAATGCTGTGAAGTATACAGCCTCAGGAATGAAAAAAGTTATTTCATTAATTAACTGGCACTAAAACTGGCAAACAATCTCAAATATGTCATTTAAAGCCACCCCATCTTTCAGCTGTTGCAGAGAGAAAATAAAGCAGACAGATTTCAACAATAACAACTTTATTATCTTCTTTTTTTCATTATTCTGTCTTTGTCATTTAAGGACAATGTTATACAAGTATAAATTAAGGGAGAAAATACACAATTTAAAAAAAGAAGCAAAACTTCAGTTGAATCCGCAGTTACACCTGAATACACCTATGTGTATTTGGGGGGAGTAATATTCAAGGCAGGTCTATCACCTTCGACCTTCTGTACCAGGCCGCTGATGTGATGTGTCTCATAACTTTCATCATCATACAGATTATTAACATCCCTGTCTCACAACAAAGCCTTGAGTCACATTCCGAGAAGAAGCAGGTTTCAGTTTAGACAAGGCAAGAAACATTTCCTCATCTTCATAAGTTTAGTTTTGCCTCCAAACTGAGAAGCATCGAATGAGAAGGAAATGTGTGCCACACATGCACTCAAATCAAGCTCATTATGCATAAAAAACAGATGAAAACACTTATATAAGAATAATGGCACCCATGAGAAGGTAGAAAATAAAAGCGTAAAAACAAAGGCTAAAAAAAAAAAAAAAATCACACCATAGTGTTTTAAGTGAGATGAAATGAGAGGGGGTTTACATTAGAACCCTCCCAGAAAGGGAAGCCAAATGAAGAGCTTTTTTTACTCTACAGTACACTCTCCACATACACTTTGGTTGTTTTTTTCCCCTTCTGCATGAGGCAGACAACACTTCTGTTTGAAGCAACAGCCATGTGCTAACACGTGCACCTCACTGTGTTGGCTGTCCGATAGCGTACAGGCCCTCGCTGGGGCAACATCAGTAGGAAAGTCACCATCAAGTACTGAGGTCACATTATTTGGAAATGCACTGATTAAAACATATGATGAGCTCTCTGTTATCATTCAAAATATAACATGTATTCTAAAATATAAAATCATCTCAAACACAATATGTTTAAGTATATCTCTAATAAAGTATTTAAATTGATCGCTGAGAAAGGAAATCACAGACAATTTCTTCACCACTATTCAACAGTGATGTCATGACTGAGCATGATGATACAGAATAAACTGTACAATTTTCAAAACAGCAATAATGAAAAATGCAACAGTGTCCATTCTCATATGCGACACCCTTGATATGATTTTAAGCGTACACAACCTATATCAAAAGCTTGTATCTATATACGTGCTTAACGGTGTTTGAGTCTGTGTGAAGTGGATAAACAAGAGGAGAACCAAAGCAATAATTAGTGAAATTACATTTTGGGAAATACGCTTACTCCTTTATTTTCGTGCCAAAAGTTAGATGAGAAGATCTTCTCATCCAACTTTTGGGCAAGCAAAAAACTGAAAGTGTGTTTCCAAAAATATAGAATTATTCTTTGAGCATGTCAAGGTATTAACACCTTTTATGTAAATGGTTAAAAGAAGCATATTTTGTGCAAAAAAAGCATCAATCATCATTCATTTCAATATTAAATCATTAATTCAGATGATTCTCACAATTTACCAGATCATATTATCATTCTGAACATCTTCACTCTATGTGAATTTATTTATTTTCTAGTGCATTTTATACATCTTTATGAACTGCACATCAGAGGAACTGCCAGATGTGTTGACCGATGAAATCATCACTGAACCACGGTTACTAATGTGCTAGTATCAAGTACTCTATAAAAAATATTTTCAGTGTGTTAAGACAGTTTTTGAAAGTATAAAACAAGAATCTGCAGCCAAATTGAGGGTGCCTCAGAGTTAACGTCCATCTTTGCAGAATCAATCTGGATTAAAAGTTAAAATTACAGCAAATCCATCAGGTTCATTCAGTCAATTAGTTTTCAGAGTTGGACTTTACTGTACAGATAACTTTATACTCAGATTAGTTTAATTATTCTTCATTTTACAATATCATTCTTTTATCACAAAATATTCACACAAATAGACTAGATGGTAGATACAATACCTCCAGCCTTGGATTCTACATTCCTAACAATAATTACAAAAAAATACTAACTGGTTTTCAAAACAATGGTCTCCGTAGACGTGTAGTGCACAGGTCAGGGGACTCTTTCCCTTGTTCAGTCAATTAAAGGCAAAAGACTAAGGGTTACCTTCGTGAGCTGATCCCAGATCAGCGTGTCCACAAACACCGAATGAAAGGACTACATGTGTGAGCTGTGTTGAGCTGGAGCGGTAGCTGGGGGGATTCATCTGTGGCTGGAGCTAATTGCACAGAGGTGTGATACAGGAACCAGCCCTGCCTCCTTTCAGCTGAAGCCACACTGGACTCCTCAGAGAAACCGGTCCAGTTTAACGTGCTGTAGTCCAACTGGAAACTGAGCTACAAACTAGTGACTGATGGAGGCTGTGGAGCTAGTACCAATATAGAAAACAACATGTTCCTGTATGTACTGGGTGGTAATCACTGAATGTCTCAGTGCTTTGGTGCAGACTTAATACTATTTTGTATGATCACGGACAATGATGCACTGAAAATGGCCACCAAGGATACAGTATGTGTTGCTATGGGAGAGCACCAGAGGACAAGGTAAAGTACATGTACAGCGTGAAATTTTCTCAACATCAACACAGAGATATATACTACTTACCTATGATCTACCACAGTGAAAAGTGCTTATTTAGCTCTTTGATGAAGATTAGAGTGATATGGATGTTCAGTGTGTTACTGGTGCAATTGCACTAACGTGTTACAACTAAAGGACTCACTACTGCAGAATTTTACCAATCAGAATCACAAATGGAAAATGTCTGAAGCATGTTTAGATGACTAAAATGCATTGAAGCATAGAGGCAATTTATATTCAACATATGAAATTAATAAGCAGCCATATATTATCTCTACATGGACTCTAGTCTAATTGACTACTTAAATTCTAGAGGGAAACTCCCAACATTCACACCAAATAGAATATATTTCTGCACTGCTGCATATTTCATCAGTTCAGACAAGCCAGCCTCTGCTGTATAAAAAAGATGGTTTTCCCAATCAAATATTAGCTGTTGGTTATGGAAAGTAAACAATCATATTAATAAAAACACACAAAATATATAATATAACCATAAAATTGTGAAGTAATCCAATATATTTTTTTAAACACAGCTCGTTATTATAAAACATTATTTCGTCCAGCTTATTGTCAGGATGACAGCATTATTATGGATTGAATTGGCCAGTTTTATTTACTTGATTTCTTTTTAGCAGTTTTCACTTCAAAATGTCCTTTTTAATTTTTCTCAGTGACCGCTTTACCACCAACCAATGACATTCTGGACCTGGCTCTGCCCAGTTTGTCTTGATAAAAAAAAAAAAAAGTAAAATAAAACTGACTTGCTGACAAATGACTTGCTGTGAAAATAAGCAGCATTAATTTCATACAGTATAAGGAGCTGAGTAAAAAAAAATCCATAGCATTAGCTTACTAGGCTATGTTACCCATTTGTCTGTAGTTATTTATGTGAATATGTTTTCCTGAATGTCTTTTTTATTTATTTAATGTTTAACTCTTTGTGTCTGCATAATTGATAACATCTATTAGACAAAATTTTCCAAACAACATTTTTAAGCCTTAGCCTCGTCCTTAAGCAACTAAAATGGGCAAATAATGAGCACTTAAAAAAGAGGGAACTAATTTAAGATATATAAAGTAGGTCTGCCATAATCTCAATTGTGCTGAATAAAATTAAGGATGAGGACACTTTTCTTGAAACCCCTGAAAAACTGACATGTTTGTTCAACACTGTTCTGCATCTATGTGCCTGTTTTTATTTTGTCCCTGTTAGTTGTCAGTCTAGAAATGTGAGCTCCTTTGATATGGGTTTCTGTCCAATCAGTAAAAACTCTTAAATGGGGTGAAAACAGAAAAAGTGCATTGTGAATTAGATTTATCGAGCACCTGATTTCAGGAGTGTGCAGGTGCCTTTATTGTGTGGTGTTACAACTCCAACACCACCTCACATCCACACATGATCTCAGTGCTGTTTCATTATAGTGTCAAAGACTCAGGGAACGCCCCTTCTTTTTCTCGATAGTAAAAACAGAGTGAGAGTGTACATTTGGAGGTAATCCGAGAGTGTGTGAAACATACACATTCTCATGCTCAATAAAAGGTCCACATGGTGCTCATAAGCCAGATAAGCCCCATTGCTGAAGGACCAGAGGCAGAGCAGTTCCCTGTCCGATGAGGTTAGGAGTGATCCTGGCAGAGTTCCTGGGTTAGAAGATGTTAGGACACATGCTCCAGTCCTGTCTCTCCTTCGCCTCCCAGTAACCTCCGTTGTACACAAAGTTTGTCTCTCCAGTAACGGAATCCCTCCTCTGGTGAAACCACAACGGCTGGTAGCCTTCGTATTCTTTACCTGCAGGAAGAAGCACAGGTGTTACTCAATCACTGTCATTTAATCGCACTCTAGTGGAAAAGCCACACTTGCAGGTAATTCACTGAGCAATCAATTTGCCTTCATACATATGCATATACAGTGGAAGCAATCAATCGCTGTGCACTGCATTTGGGATAGCTCCAAATGTGAACCGAGCTCAATAAAATACATATGAGCGCGATGTGTGCAATGCAAAAACCTGGATCGATTATGGTGAATGGGAAAATTATAATCCCAGTTTTGGAACTCCCTTGTCTGAATAATTAATCTGCTCTTTAATACACAAACCAGACAAAAGAGGGAGAAATTGCAGCTCAGCAAGCTGGCTAGAGGAGTGGATGTGGATTTAACTTAGATGAATAAAGCATCTTGTACTTTTTCCCCTATCCCTTGATGCGGCAGCATTGTGAAATTCCCCGTTGTGGGATTACAGTTAAAACAATTTTGAATCTTAATCATACATGTTTACCGTTGGCCAGTCCACCGGAAAAGTGCCCACAAACAATCAAATAGACAGGATGACAATGCAGTGCAAATAAATCACTTGCTAATGTGGCTTCACCATAGCACATTAACAATACTTGATTTTAGAGTTGTATATTTTATTTCATGTTACATATTTCTAAATGAAAATGTCACATGTATCCAGGAAAAAGTCATTTTTTTCCTGAGTTATTTTCTGGAGAAGTTGACATGAGAAGGGTATCATGCAGTTCTCAAACAGAGGCAGACCACACAGAGGATGGGGTGTGTGTGTGTGTGTGTGTGTGCGTGCGTGGGGGGGGAGTGATGCACAACAGAGGGACACAGGGCAACCCCCACTCACCAGAGTCACACTCTGACCACCAATAGAGGGAGGAAAAGAAAGACAAGTCATGGGTACATCGAATACAATCCACACACACACACACACACACACACACACACACACACACACACACACACACACACACACACACACACACACACACACACACACACACACACACACACACACACACACACACACACACACACACACACACACAGGATGAACTGCTGAGTTCTACGTAAGTTCAGTCTGGCTTCTAATTGTACCGAACCTTTTGTGTTACCTACCTACTGTACCTACTAGGCTCTAAATACTACGATACCCATGAGCCTCAGTTGCATTTGCTACGGAAAAGAAGCTAGCTAGAGTTATTAATCAAAGCCGTGGTAAATCAAAAACAAATTGTTCTTGCAATTAGGGACAAAACATAACAAAATTACTAAATGCATCAAACTGGCCTAGAATCTGAAAGTGAAAGGAATAAAACTACTACGACATGTTTGAAGGTCACTGTAAAGCATAATCTTTACCCAACAGAATTTCAGCTCTGTGATTAGATGATTTTTTTTTTTCATAGAAATGCAGTGGGTTGTTAAATTCTCTCCTTGTGCTTATGTACAGCATCTTTTATCTTTTTAATAAAATAATAATTAAGAAAAGTGACATTTTCTAATTTAGTTGCTTATCTTTTGTACTGATAATTTAATGGATATAACTCTAATTTCATGCCCAACAGTGCTCCAACATTGTCAAAGCAGAAAATGAATGTCACTTTTACTACAGAAACCCCCCAAAACTCCTCCCGCTTGCAACTCTACGTTCTTCCCCTCCCTTCATCCTTTCTTTATCATCCCTGCCTGTCTCTGTGGTTTACTCATTAGCTCTTTGCCTATCCCACACCACACCTCCTGTTCTCCTTTTCATACCTTCATCCACAGCGTCTGAGGCCTCCGCTTCCCTCCTCCTCCTCACGGCTCTTTGTTTCTCCTCTAGCCTCTGTTTTTCTGAGTTTGCCTCATCCCATCGCCCTTCCTCCATCAGCTTCTGGTCTGGTCTCAGACGGCTGTCGGTCAGTCCCACTCCTTCCTCCGGCTCGTTCAGGGTTAGTGCCAGCGCTGAGAAATAGTACATGTTTTCAGCGTTCTCCCTGAGAGAGCAAGAGGAAATTAAAGGGAGTTACATGGTGGGATGCTGTACAATCAAAGATATTGACTGAACATTGCAGCTGTTATGCTAACTCATTTATTGCAACATTTTGCCTTATGAGGCTAATGAGACTTACGGGAGAGGGTATTTCTTCCACAGCAGTTTGGGGGACAACGTCTGATAGACCGTCTTCTGCTTGCCCTCTGATCCACTGCCCCCTCGGCTGCTCTGAATGATCTTGGCACTCTCAATTTTATCATCCCACGTACCAGAGAGGATGTAGTGAGCCTGGCCTTCACTGTCTGCCACCATACCTGTCACCTGGAAAGAGCAAAAGGAAATAAAAAACTGCAGGGAATGAAGAAACTAAAGCAAGCTATCTTTCTGTGAGTCCAGATGTATCCCGATGTCCTTTCCTCCTAATGTTAAGTCCCCTAGGTAGGGCACCAGTAAATTCCCTTTAGCTTATCCCATATCAGTAACTACCAAGGAGGGCAGCATTGTGCCCCATTTTTAGATAATTGGTACACCTCCAAAGGAGGTTACCTCACTGCAATGTGACCTCATATATCGTGAGCTTCTTCTATATTACACTACTGTAAGTATGAATATATTTGTTGGCACTGTCCAGCAGGAGGCAGCATCAGAAAAAATTAACCCCTCATCGTATGACGTCATGCCAAGATCTGATACATAAGTGTGGAAAGGAAGCATTTACCTTCCGTGGAACATCCCTGGAGAAATAACTGTAGGGAGAGAATTTGAGTTGACAGGTCTCCTTTGTCCTGTGATTCACAATCTCAATGTCCCCTGACTGCACAAACAGACAGAAACAGAGTGAGACAGACAAACACACAGAGAGAATGATAGCATATCAACACTATTACCCGTGTGTTTACAGCAGAGACAGAAAAGTATCCTGATTGATCCTACGATGTTATAGAAAAATAGTTTTTGACAACTATTGGTGCTGCAGAGCAATGTTTTGATAAGCAGTAACCCATATTACTTGCATGAGGTCACACATGCATCAGGAGTGGCGTGATAACAACCTTCTGGCCACTGCTGAGGGCCATGCTGTACCTTTTAAGTCTCATAACCTGTGACACACAGTTTGATGCCTTTTGTGGCATCTAACAGCCATACATTTAAAATCTCATGGATCATAATATGCAGATGCAGTATAGATCACCCTCTCTGGTTTCACCTACTGTGCTCCTGACAGCACAGTCTGCCACTGGCTGGCAGCAGAGAAAGCAGTAGTACTATAGTTTCCATAGTTTGACATGGACTTGTTTGGATGACACCGTTCTGCACCAGCGGGCAGCAGAGTGGCAGAGTGATGTGAGGAGGTGGTGGGAGAAGGCAAAAGTATTGAATGCAGAAGGAAAAACAATAAAAAGTAAAAGTGTGTAAATATTGGTGAGACTTTTTCTTGGTTGATAAGCTTAAGTTGGAAAAGGAATTTGTATCAACGCAGAGGTGGTATTGTTTTTGCTAGACTAGTACCTCAAACTTACATGCCGATAGCCAAATAACCATAACAGCGGTGTATATTGTCAAACAATGTATCCAACAATAGCACAAAAAATAGCACAAGAAGAGCACAATACAATGTCATCACAAAATGTAAAAGTAGGCTTTGCAATTTTTGTATGAGGTAGGAAATGCATTGAATACATTAGTTAGTGTTTTAGTGCAAAATGCTGAGCATACACAAAACTCCACAGGGTATCTTTAATCACATACATCAGCATGAACACTGCCAAAGAAATGCCATAAATATCCAAGAGAAACAGGACATTTATAAACAATTAAATCTTACCAACTCATTATGCTAATAATAAGTCAGTGCTGATATTCCTATAGTAGTCTGTAGCCAATATGTCTCCTTATTCCACACACCAATGAAATAATTCAAAGATGTACAGTAAGTGAATCTGCCATATTCTTCTTCATGTCTTCTTTCAAGGTTACACACACATTCTGCACTGGCGGATAGACGGACAGACAGACATGCAGATGTGAAGCCTGTACCTCCCCCTAAATAATTGGGCCATCTCACAGAAAGAAGAGGCTGTTATTTTAGGGTGTTATTAGAGATCAAAGCTGAAGATATATCCCTAGAGATTGTGAAGCTTCTTATTCATGTGCTGTAAGACCTATATTTCTTTCTTCACAGCATTTTGCTCTGGTTCATACACTACACCTTCAACACGGAAGGAAAAAACATCTATAGGCTACTGGAGGGTCAGAGGCATTAAAGGCAGGGTTGGTAATGTTGAAAAGCTAGCAAGATTTGAAAGTAGCATCTCCTCGGGGCTCCGTTTAACCCCTCCCCCTGCCCTCGGGGCTCCGAACCACACACAGCCGTGCACGAGTACCGTTGCGTCACTGCTTCAGAGCAAAGCTGAGAAAGGGCCACAATTTTACTTCATGTCTCATTCATTGGTAAGCAAACACTTAATGTTATCATACCGAATGTTTAAAACAAACATGACTACTGTTAGCAATGCGGCGACAACGCGCATTTAGCTCAGGCTCGTACACGGGAGGGGTTGAGTACACGCAGCGGGGAAAGTAGGTGTTTCATTGGTTCTTTCCAAGCAGATCATGAGGCAGTGATTGGTGGGAGTTTTTAGAGGATTACAGCAGCTACAGATGACGGAGCCCATAAGTTATTTATTGCTGTCGGGATGTAAAGACCATTTCAAACAATGTATAAAAAGTGTATATTGGAAATAGTTACCAACCCTGCCTTTAATGAAGGGTTGTGCGTTTGGAGCTGTGGATGAATGATTACCAATAAGAGGTTCTCACAAACTGACCTGGTCAATCCACAGCTTGCCCACAATGATGTTGTGCACTGTGGAGGTGACCTTTCTCCACACATAGTGGTTCCCACTGGAGTGGAACTGTAGGTGAATGGCACCTGGGGAGAGACAGGGAAAAAAAGGCTATAAGAGAAAGGAAATGTCACAGCTGCTTTGTTACCAATCTGCAATCCTGAAAGTGACGTGTTAGACTGCATTGTGTTAGTGTTAGATTGGAGGTTTGCTTTTGTGATTCTATTGTGAAGATGGTCAATTCTACCTGCAGCAGCTGAAAAACACATCATCTAACATATTTATGGCCCTATGCTCATGCAATCCATTTCCAACTATTTCCAGTGTGACCTAAACCTGGAAGATTGATAACATGCATTTGACCATAAACGCTTTCTATTACATTGGACCTCACAGCAGGCATGTAACGGGATGAGGGAGAAGACAGATAAATACCACTGCATCCCTTGGCTGGACCTGCATCTATCAATGTCTATCATTTATCTGAGCCTACAGACCCCAGACCTCTCTGCAGTCCCAGTGCAATAGAGAGCTCCCTTTATACCCATACTTTATGTATGTGCCAAAGGGTCATAAAACCCTCCTGATTCATTTTCGCACCCTCTCCTTGTGTGGGAGGCATCTCGTCTACTGCTCTCAAGTGGGATGTGGAGTAAACTCCTGGTATTTGGGCTGTTAAATTTGCATGATGGAACCTTTCTTTACACATATAGTTTGTTTGCTACCCACTTAATATAAAATGTCTTACCCAGAGGCATTATAGAGAGGTATTTGCCACGGAACTTGCTGGCGATGGTGATTTCCTGCCACAGGGTCCAGCCTCGTTGGGAAATCACATGATGTGCAGCTGCAGGGGGGTGATGGCTCACCTTAGAAGAAAGATAGACATAAAAGGTAAAGTATATTCATTTAGACAACAAACGACTTGTTTGGAGAACACAGGCTGTGTGTCATGTGTGTGCATGCACATCAGTGAGCGTAAGCAAAAACTCCCTGTGGCCATGCTGTTACCTGCTCACACAGCGAGCGGTAGCCAAACTCCTCTTGTCGATCAAGCTCGTAGGTCTCGCCCAGGAGGGGGTTGAAGGGCTTGGCTGTTCGGTGGACCGTGGTGGAATAGGACGAGACGGAGAAGGCAGCGACCAGGCACATCTGCTCCAGGGAGGAGTCGCAACGTGCTGCCTTGTCCAGAAGCTCATGATACTCCAGGTCCTCTGTGAGGCGCTGTAGCATCGACAGAGGCTCATTGAAGTTAACCTGAATGGGCAGATCAAGAAGATGTGAGACTCACACAGATTTACGTTAACCAGTCAGGAAAAGGGAGGGCCTTGCCTCATACACTTACAGGCATGGGGATTTTGGAGAGCTCCTTGCCAATGCAGTTCTTCATGATGCTCCACAAATTGAGGGAGTAGTTGGGCTTGTCTGGGACACGAGTCCGTCTCTGTCTGCGGGGCTGCACCTCCTTCCCTGACACATCATTACAGCTTGGAGACATCTGGAATTAGGTTGAAGGGAAGGAGTACAGGATGAGATGGTGTTCTTTTAACTTTATGTGAAAAGCATATTTGATATATACAAGTTTGATAAATACTTTCAGCTTCATGGACAGCTTGGCAGCACATCAAGTGGAGACAGAATGACAGAGCGAGTAATAGACAGGAGGGAACAGAGGACACAGAAGTGTGTTAGACAGAGGAAGAAGCAAGGGAGAGTTGAGGGAGAGAAGTGCAGATGTTTGACTAGTAATTAACATTTAATGGAACGACGCAGCTGTGTATCTTTGGCTCCACAGGGGTGACAATGACACTGCGGGACACACACACAGATAAAGGCTGTGTGTGTGTGTGTGTGTGTGTGTGTGTGTGTGTGTGTGAGAGAGAGATGACTGTAGGGTAGGAAAGGGGGACTTTGAGAAAAGCAATTAAAGAGGGTGATCAATGAGCTGTGAGCTTTCCAGCGGCACAAATAATTCTTATTTGAGATTACAAAAGTCAGCAATGTCCACAAATAGACACCTACATGATCGTCCTGGTTCCAGTGATTGGGCTGACTTCCGCTCGCTCCGCTCAAATTACTCTGAGATCGCCTGGAAGAGAATGACAACAATTTCTACAATGAGCACTGGACATACTGTATAAACACACTCAATACCTCTGTTGTTCTCTCTTCCACACACACACACACACACACACACACACACACACACACACACACACACACACACACACACACACACACACACACACACACACACACACACACACACACACACACACACACACACACACACACACACACACACACACACACGCTGCGTAACTGTTTCCATCATTCTTAATGGTGCTACTAGAGTTGAGGGATATGTTGCAAGAGATGAGCCATAACAATGTTGAGGAAGAAAACACTAAAGGTAAAGAAAGGTGGCACAAGTAATGCAAAAACAAATTGAGTTGCCTGCCTGAGACTGACTGACTTCAGTTCAGCAAATATGCTATAAAAAATGTACTGAGAGGTTACTGTAAGTTGTCTCACCATGAACCATCATCAGACACCTGTTCAGAGTCAAATTCACTATTATGACAAACTAGAGCATCCACAGAAATGGTCATATTACACACATGTACAGATGCAGACTAAATATTAAAACTCAGATAAACCTTCATCCCTGTATCTGCCTTTCAGTTGTCCTGCTGTTTGGCTAAATAAAGAAAATATGGATCCCTGTGTGTGACTGACCTGTGCTGTGTGTTCTCAGTGGCAGTCACTGTGATAAATTCAGGGGAATCCTCCATGGCATCAAAGTACTCAGTATTCTCATCTTCATCACTCGCCTCTTCTTTGTGCAGCCTCTCACTCCCTCCTGTCCGCACATATACATTTGTGAGTAAATTCAAACAGCATCCAAAACTAGCAGAACCATCACATGGTGGCGAGTTTGTGTTTTACTGAGTTTAGGAGAGAGCAGTGTGTAATCACATACCCATGGCGATTAATCAGGGAATAATCAGCATAGTAAAATTGGCAATGTTCCTGCTGGTTAACTAGCCTGAATGATGCAAGCTCTTCAGGGTGTGCTTCTAATGTTCAGTATCCAACATTCATTCAGCACTTTCAATACGTGATTCAATTATTTTTTTTAATGAGGGTTTTTAATGACCTTCAGTCATTTAACAACCATCAATATGACCAAAATTTACTGCATTTTAAAAAAGTTATTTTTTTATCATATTCTAATTCTATTAAAACAATCATTAAATTTAAATATGATGCATTCAATTAATTTATTCAATAAAGATTCAACTACATCCTTGTCATGTACACAAAAAAAGGATTATGAAATGTTCTTTCACCACTCCAACTTTTTAAAAAAAGACTCCTGATAGCAGTTAACACCAAAGTCCACACCCTTAAAACAACAACCTAGGTTGTTTTCCAGTGCCTTCCATATGACCAGCATGAACCTGTTCTGATGTTCCGCCTCCATGGCTAAGGTATAATCAAGTAAAAGCAACTTACAGTTAACTAACAGTTAACCGTTTTGGAAAGACCACCATCATGGTTAAAGGAAACCAACGTTGATTGTTGGTAGGAAAAGGAACTCGAACCACATTCTCCAGTTAGTTTGTTTTCTAGTTTTTTGGGGGGCATTTTAAGCCCTTATTACAGATATCAGAGAGAGAGATGACAGGAAATGAGGGAATGAGAGATGCAACCCGGCTGGACTCAAACCGGGGACATTAGTGTTCATGGTAAGCTTCTTAAGCCCTAAGCCATGGGCCACCCCATTCTCCAGTTTTAAAAAGAAACATAAGGAAGTTACACCACTTCCTGGTTTGGTAGTGCTGTCATCTTTTTTGAGAGGGCAGTCTTACACTAAAGGTAAGGTCATGGGGTCACTAAAATCAATAGGTTTCTTCTTCCTGGAGGATGGATGTACACAAAAAATGTTGTGCCAGCTGTTGGAGAAATTTTGATTTACATACTTTCTCTCTTGTTATTATTAAACTGTTTGCATAGAATAATATTATACTGAATACTCTAAACAAGATAACATGGAGCCATTGCTTGTTCTTGTCTAAGCACGGTGTGTTCATGAGGGCATACATGCCCTCCCATACCAGATAGGGGAGACGTCATCGACTCTTACAAGATAACAATTAACTACATCTACTTTGTATCACGATTTATTACATTTCACTCTGTATTATAAAAAGCAGCTGTAGAGAGCTTTTCGTTAGGTCATTGTCTGTACTATATCTGTAGTGCGGAGAAGGCCTCCTTCTTGGGTTCTCAAGTAAAATTAACTTTATTATAACTTCAGTGGTCTCGGTCTATCATTTGATAATATAATTATTCTAACACCAGCCTGGCTGTTGTTGCTTTTTTAAGACGTTGGTTATATGTAAACAAACAAGAAAATAAACAAATAAATGGACAAACTGACAGAAGATTCCACATGACCTACCGTGAAGGTAATTACCATCTCTAAATTAGTGATAATCCAAACCTTCTGACACAACTGAGGACTGTATATAATATAGAGCCTAAGGTCACACATGACTTTCAGCCAGTATAGAGAAGTCAACACTGAGACCCACAGGAGTAAGTAACACACAGTCTCACCCTTGTTGGCAGTAGGGGCACTGGGTGTGGTGGAAACAAGCGTGGGTGCTTCTCGCCACGCTCGCTCCAGGCTGTTATGCTGCTTGGCTAGCTGCTCAATGGTCTCCTCTAGGTGGATACGCTGCTCTCGCTCATACTGCAGCGCCCTCTGCCATCTCCTGCTGTGAGTCTCTGCTAGGTCCAAGAAGTCTCGACACGCCTGGGGGAATACATGCACACAAGAACATAAACACACAGACAGCACTGAAAGTTTAATATCTATAATATAGTCTGAAATATGGATTTACATCTGCAACAAAAATCTGT
Organism: Perca flavescens; assembly: GCF_004354835.1. Classification (NCBI taxonomy): domain Eukaryota; kingdom Metazoa; phylum Chordata; class Actinopteri; order Perciformes; family Percidae; genus Perca; species Perca flavescens. Next base: position 17,944,906 of record NC_041335.1, on the reverse strand, counting down.
TGTTCATAATTCTCAATAAGGTTTAAGATACTATACACTCGCTATGACTAACTGCTCAGATTTTTGCATTTAATAGAGATTTTGAAAAAATAATGACTTCTTTTGGTTCCTGTTCAACAGGTAACACTTTCTTAAAATTATTAAAAAATGTATGCTTTACCTTTTTTGGAGTCAACAAATACTACTATAAATATAAAATATATTTTTTCCTGACAGTTTACAACAATAGAGAGAGCAGTGGGATGGAAAAAGATGTAAAGAAAGTTGTGCCAATCATTATAATCAAGGCTATTTATCACTATTGTTTCGAGCAACCATCAATATGTTAATTAGCTGTCTGCTAAGCATTTACTGGGTCTCCCTGCTGTGTAAAATGTGCCTCGGAGCACAGTTTACACATAGAAAACATCAGTGAGTGAGTGATGAGCTAGAGGTTAAACCTCTGATTGCATAGCAGACTTTATTTGAGTCCATGGTGGGGCGTCATTGTTGCTGCCTTGCTTTTACTGCTGAGAGGTTACTTCAGATCAGACATATATTACATGTCAGCATTTGTCTGACAGCCTAGCCTTGCAGTGGTCAATGAACCTAAATAAGACCTCACTACTGACAATATGTGATGTCATTGGGCTGTCAAAGGAGAGTTTCTGAATAATCACTTGGAAACTGCTTGATCGCAATCGAGCTTGTTCCTAGCATTTTGTGGGGGCTCGTCATTGTTATTCCCACATGAGAGATTAGATATGGTCTTTGGTCCTGTTGAGAGTTTGCTTGAACCAATTAGATCAAGTTGTGGCTGCAAGCAGCGAGCTTAAGGGACAAACGTCACATCATTTCTGTTCTCTTGCTCGGAGAGAATCAGCAGTATGCAGTATCACTTTGCGGCAGCAGGAAGAGAAACACGGATGCAGTAACACCTGACTCCTTCCTGGATTTGCTTCCAGACAGCATGATACCTCTTTGTCTGTTTTCAGTCCCTGTCCAAATGAAGGATTGCTCTCTTACACACACACACACACACACACACACACACACACACACTACAGTTGTCACTTTTTAAAGAGGTGACATTTTAGTGAAATTTGAAAGCTATTTCAAAATATATTCTTTAATTTGACCAAGTAGCCAAATCAATGCTTTAAAGCTATAGTGCGTAGTTTCTGTCGCCCCCATGAGAAATTCTAAGTAATGCCAACAAAACTAAAAATGTATTGTTGTTGTACCGTAATAGATGGTATTTATTTTTTTGACTTTATTTAATTTTAAGATAGTAAATACATATAACTATATAAAAATTACTTGGTGGTCTTGCAAAAACATCATAACTGACATTTCCACATACCTGACCAAAACAGAGAGAGGGAAAACCGGAAATAATACAAACTGATTGTGAAAAACTACAACTTAAGACAAACACTGTATTTTTCTTACAATAGCATCAATATTTCATACCGTATATATGTAGTTCCTATGACTGTTCACTGATTTGTGAGTCTGGATTTTTCTATCCTGATCAGAGAGTAAGTGGCAGGTTTGATAAACACACGCAGTCATGCAATTATTATAAATGTATTTAGCTTCATAACAAACTAAAATGAAAAACCTTGATGTGTTCTCCAGCAACACTCATTTATAACTTCATGTTTTATAGGATTTCAAGTAAAAAAAAAGTGATATTTGATATTTGAGTGGCTTTAGATGTTTGAGAATATAACTCTTTTGCTCAAAACAATGTATGAAAATCACAAAATATCTGATAGTAAAAACATCCAACCAATCTCTTACCTCCAGCAGTCTGTCATGAAGTGTCTAAACAGCAATGTCCGAGCCTCCGTTTAAATGTTAGAAGTGCATGTGATGTTGTGGTCCACTTCCTCAGACATAACCATGATATGAAACTCAACACCCACTTAAAAAGTATAAAAGTTCCACTTTTTTATGCTGAGTCTGGTACAAAGGCAGACTGCATGTGACTTCCGTTGGGGGGGAACATGGTTAGTAAAGGCTAAGACAAGTGAATGGGCATACAGAAGGGGATTTGTAAGTAGGAGGTGGCATCAACAGATGCCGGTGTCAAATTAAAAAGTCTTGAATGAGTGATGTAGCAAAGAATACAATTAACTTGAGTTAAGTTTCATGTGATTAAATCACACAAACATAAAGTGGTAGGTGTGTAAAATGCATGTGCACACAAACTGCCAAAAGCCTGGATTCAATGACACACGTGACAAGTTACATCACAACTACATGAACTAATGCAACCCTCTCCTCAAGCCAGGGTCAGATCACAGAGAGCATGCAGTTGTGTCTTGCAGTTATGGCCTCTTTCATCCCTCAACCCCTCCTCCTTTACTCCCTCCTTACATGTAGCCTAATTTTCTTTGTAAAAGCACATGCAAACTACAGTTACATCCAAGTAAATGCCTTAACAGTGGCTGAAAATATGGTTGCAGAAATCCAAATACTCATATCGTGCGCTTCTTTCTCGTTTAAAGAGAACCCTTTACAATCCCAAAAATCACTACATGGAGTTTGTGGCAGCACTTCTTTCGCACAGTTTTGGCAAACCTAATGGCATTTTAATGAGTTAGGCAATTCAAGAGGGTCTATTTCATTGCTTGTCCAGTAAGTTTCAATTTCCCATACCAATTAATAAAGAAAATGGAGGACAGAGAGAAACAAGATGCTCATTATGTAACGGCCTTTCGCATAATTTTAATGCAATCTAGATCTTACTTATTTCTGTTAACAAGCTGTATTAGCACATACTTGAGCATATTAGGGGTAATACTGCCTGATTTCAACCTAATCTTAAGTCAAAAGACTTGCAGTTTAACCACGACTGAATCAGACTAATTATTTAACACCTTATAGCCAGACATTTCACACAAAAATTATATTATATATATCATTATAGCAAAAATAAACATCCACTGCCACAATAATAAACAATTCTATCAACAAAGCAATCGAGAGAAGCGGGAAGAAAACACAAACCTTGTGTGATTGTCTGGTTTCAGTCAGAGCAGGTTTGTCTGTCTAACTGTAGTCCAGAAGGCTCTGACATTCCTCACCAGGCAGGGAGGGTCAAGGGTTTGAGAGGGGGGAACAGGGGCTATTCCTGTAGCTGCTGCTCCCCCCCACCCACTAGCATATCTTATATCACTCCTTTAGGACCTCAACTCTCCCTGAACTCTCCTCCACGACTAAGTAAGGGTTAATGCCTGACGAAGTGTCCCTTATCAGGAATAAATGGACAACTATATTGCAATATGTTATTTTAGAAAAGTTATTTTTTGTTCTTCCTGAGGTATCTCTTCTTTTTTTTTTATATATTTTTTCTTGTAAGTGTTTACTTCAGAAATCATATAAAACAATACTAAGGATAGAGTTTCACATATGTTGTACAGATTGTAAAGCCTTTTGAAGAAAAATTGTCAATTTGTGATTTTTGGCTATACAAATAAAATTTACAAGAGCAGAGATGTTTGTATTCTTAACATTAAGTTAAAATTGTATTAAGGTGCTGGGGACGATGAAGCGGCCAAGCCATCGTTGTTATGGTTGCAATGGCACTGCAGGGGGAAAGTTGCCAATTTTCAACCCTTCTGAAGCGAGTCATCCAGTGGAGATTCACCGGCGGGTAAATGCGGACCTCTGGTTACTGCCGCCGTTCATCTGCATGTACAGCATGCAGAAAATCGACAAAACTTTCCCTTAAGGTACCAGCTAACGCTAGCAGTAGCTAGCTAGCTTGGTTGGTTGGTATACCACTGAACAAGACATGTTTCGGGGAACCAAATGTTCCAATTAACTTTGATGAAGTGAAAACACAGTGATAGGATCAAAGTTTAAGATGAAAACATGGACAACAACACCCCTAGAGCATCCCTTGCTTTATCGTCAATTTTAAAATAAACTGGACCATAATTTACAAAATGAACATAATGCTGTATTGAAGAAGACTTGGAAGTAGCGATTAAGGCCATAAACTTATTTTGAAAATGTTTATTGTGGTAATAAATCAAGTGAGAAGTAGGGTCATTTTGTTAAAGACTTCTATGGAAACAAACTTCTTTCTGCAACCAGTGAAGTCGCCCCCTGCTGTAAATTAGATAAAATGCAGGTTTAAGGCACTTTTGCATTGGCTTCACTTCTCAGGCCTGGAAGCTTTGTCCATTATTTTTGCAGTCTATGGTCAGGAACTACTTCTCTAAGCCTGCAGCTCACCAACTCTCGTTTAAAATGCCACACTTTAAAGTGATCTTATCTTTCATCACTCACTAACCAGGGCATTATAGATGACTGGCATTCCTGTCACATTGATCATGCCGAAGCATGCCCACTGCTGCTGTGTCTTGGAGGCTGGTCTGTCCCAACTACTTACATTGATCATAGCATTGGAAGTGATGCGGAAGAGGGTGGCTCGCTCATTGACTGCCTTGATCTTCTCCCCTCCTTCCACAGGGACTTTCAGACCCTCGAGTTCACTCAGGGAACGCTGCAGGGCTGCCCCATGCTTGGCGATCAGGTCATTACATGTGCTGAGGTCATCAAGCTTGCTGACGAGTATCTTCAGGGTGCCCTGAATCTCGCTGCGGTCCGACTGGGATGTAGGTTCCTCGTCCCCCGAGTCATCTGAAGGGGAGAGGCAGGTGTCAAATATACACCATTTTGAACAAGAGACGATTATTGGGACTTGTACACCAATCATAAAAGAGAAGATTAACAAAGACAATATAGAAAGGTTTTTCTTAGGTAATGTTGTGCAACATATCTAACTGTATAGCTGCTGAAATGCAAAATACATACAGTACACACCCTTCTTATGAAGGTTTCCCAATAGAGATAATGGAAAACAAACTCCTCTACTGCTCAATGACCTCCGCTGACAAACCAAAGTTACACATAACTCATAAAAATGGCATAAAAATAAAGAGACAAGAATGGAAAGGCAGCCATAGTGGCCACAAAGTATGCTTTGGTGTTTGTGTTTTAAGTGTTGTTTATTAAATAATGAAAAGACAAAAACATGTCGAAATCATAAATAGACAAATTAAGTACATTTACCAGTGATTTACCACTGATGAAATTCATGTTAATTAGGCCTTTAGTCAGATTTTTTTTCATTTGACATGACACACATAAGTACAACCATTAGACAGTGAAGCAAATATGACTGACTGACTGACTGACTGTAAGCAGAAATCCTTATCAAATGTAAATGTAAGCTGTATCAGGGCATTTGAATACATACAGTTAATCCATACCCATGAGCCCTTGTGGTAGCAGCTGCCTTTTGACTATGATGTCACTAAAGAGAGGTTACTCGAGTTTAAACAGAACATATGAGAACAGTGTTGCAGTGTCAGCCCTAAATCACGCACACGCGCACAGCACACACACACACACGTGCACACACACAAAAACAGACGTATACCAAGGGTAAGACCAAGGTCCATACACAGCCTTAAGACAATGTAAAAGGAACAAATCCAAGAAGGAAACAGAACTACTGGTTTTCTGAACTAAAGTAAATGCAAAAAATATTTGCACCTGTGATGTATTTATTCACACTGAAGAGTATTTACCAACATAAAAGTATCCCAACAATCCCACCAGAGGACTGACTACTGCTACTGCTAAAACAAAAAAAAGACCTGACAAGAAGAAGGAGCACATGAGGAGATGAAAACAAATAAGGAAAATTAGCACAAGGAGGACACTGTTTATCTCAACAAGGACAATATATTTAAAAGGTCCAATATGTAATATATTTACTGTAATAAATCCAAAAATGATCCCAATGCATCATCAGATATCAAGAAAACATGCTAAGTGGAAATACTATCTTTTCTAACAATGCTAATGCCAGTATTTTCTCCTTTTGAAATTTCCATTCCGTGACAGAATTTCTGTTTGTGTTTTGGCCTGTGTGTTATTATCAACTGCCCAGTTTGACAACCGGGCCGGGTTGCCAGATATACCTGTAAAAACTTAAACCCAGCGCGCTACAGCTGTAACGTTAGTACAGCCATGAAAGCAGCAAATAAACAAACAGGATCAACAGAGAGAGATTCCGAGTAAAGTGTGTTTCTAACAGTTACGTGACAAGAGACATTACAAAACCCAGGTAAATATTGGAGATGCATTTGAAAGATGGAGACAGTTTGGAGCCCAAAAGTTACGCAGAGTTCGCTAATTTCCTCCTGAACAGGTAGCTAAGCATTAGCTTCAGGCTAATTGATCATGTCTACAAGGGAAGGGCATTTTATGTAATTTCAACATTTATGTACTCCTATTGAATTATATAGCTAGAGTACCCGAGTTGGTTACTCGCAAAAACAAATTGAGACACAGCCAGTAAAGTGATCCCGACTCGTCCTGGCTAACGCCGCCATAATAACCCTCCTAACTGCTAATGTTACCTTTTTCTTTTCTCCAGCAAATGTTGGGGGCATGGTTTTTAAACATTGATACCTTAAGAGGGTCCTAAAGAATCTTATCTTCACCTTCCAGTCAAATTCTTTCCACATTTGACTTCCAATCCCTTTATGACTCGCCAGACATATATCTTCCATTTCCCATTCACTTTTAATATGAAGGGTATTGTCTGATGTGTCTTTCATAAGACTTTTAATAGATATGTGATACTTGATGCTTTGTTGATACCACTCGTTGAAAAATATTTATAAAATACTGTTCCTTTGGATCTCTTTTAAGACTATCCCAATCTCTGTGCTTTGTGATGTCGTATTTGTAAGTCGAGCATGGTCTTTTATCAATATAGCCAGCATCTAACGTTAGCTACTCCGCTGTGCTGTGAAGTATGTCTGGCTATATGAGACCAGCGTCTAGGAACATTGTTGTGGATGCTGCGGTCTCAGCCTGGCAACCTCAGTGAACTTCGACTCTGGGGAGGAGGGGGCGGGGGAGACGACTCTATCCAGTATTTTGAATTTGTAGTGCAGTAACTAGTTTAAACGCTAGCTGTCAGTATTACATATTGCACCTTCAAAGGTTTGAGTGCAGAGAGACAGACAGACAGTCTCTCCACCCTGCTGATCCTGTCTAGAAAGGCTCTATGTTCTGCTGTCTTCTACACTCCACTGTACAGAGCATGCTTTGTCACATTGAAAATGTCTGTTATGTAGCTGATAGGATACACTGTCACAGTCTTGGTGAGAGGCAACACTAAAGCAACACTTTCTTCTAAGAACATGGCAGCTGGCTGTGACCTCCCAATGGAAGAGACTATCACCCTTGTCAAGCCTATTTACAACATGCAAGTATAACATGGATCTCTGCGTGGGGGATGCTGGTAGCCTGGCAGTCTCAGGAGGACTACATCATGTACCAGCAGTATACTGAGTTAAATTTGACCGCAACCTGCTTTGGCTGGTGGAACAGCAAGCTCCAATGAGAAACAAGCAGCACAGAGATATCTCTGCAGTGGACTCATGATTAAGAAAAGCTGGTGCTTGACACCCAGAAACAATGCTCCAGTTACAATGTTTTCAAATTTATTTTGTCAAATGCAATGGCAGCACAGTAATGTGAACAAGTTCCTCTAAGTGAGTAACATTTTTTAGTCCTAGTTTTTGACACACTAGTCAAAGGAACCATGACAGCATCAAGAGTAAAGCCTAACAGATATACTGTACAATATAGCCAATTTATATTTTTGAGAGTTAAAGTCTGATAATGATGCCAATGGCACAGCAAAAAAAGTCTGTCAGCATGTCCACCACTTTGACTCTAGACTGTAAGGTCTATCCAAACAACTATTGGATGGATTGCAATGAAATGTTGTGACGGTATTCATGGTGCCCAGATAATTAATCCTAATGACTTTGGAGATCCCCTGACTTTTTTTTATCTTGCGCCACCAAGGAGTTAGATATTTGTGTTTTTAAATAATTGTCTCAACAACTTTTAGATGGATTGTCATGAAATGTGGCTCAGACAGTCATGTCCTCTTCAGGATCAATTGTAAAAACTTGGTTGTTCCTGTGACTTTTTATCTAGCACCACCATCAGGTCAAAATTTTAATTTGTCCAGTGGTTTACTTTAAGAACAAATATCCGAAAAACTACTGACATTCTCATCATCCTCAGCTTTAATTTGAGTTTAGTGCTAATTAGAAGATGCTAAACATCAAACTACGATAGTGAACATGGTTACACTAACACAACATTATACCTGCTACACATCAGCATGTTAGCGTCGTCAGTGAGAGCATGTTAGCATGCTGATGTTAGCACTTACCTCAAGGCAATGCTGTGACTAAGAACAGCATCAAAACTGCTAGCGTGGCCATTGTTTCTTGTTTAAATTGCATAAAAAACCTATCTTTGGGATTCTGCAATTTATTGGGTGATACCACTTTCTTTCACTTCAATTTAACGGTCACACAACCACGTACAGCACAGTAAAATGCTCATTACATAGTGTCAACATTGCCTATACTCCGAAGTTGATACACATATTATAAACTACATCCGGCCAATAATAATAGCTTTGTCAATATATAGGTTGGGCTCCGAACAAACAGACCAAGATTACAAAAATAACCACAAAAGACAATATCTGTTTAGTAAAAAGTCTACTGTACTTTAGCATCACATTTAGTATATTGATCATAAATATTTGGTGGTGAAGTCCTCTTATCTAAAAGGTAACAGAACTAAGAGGAGTGAGGGAAGAAAGAAACCAGGTGAGGGTGCACAAGGGGAAGAAAGAGAATGTAAGAAAAATAAAAACTCTCACCACATTTGCATTCCTGAGCATCCATTTTCACCCAAAGGTAACCAAAGTTTAGCCAGGAGGAAGCAGCACACACACTGAGCCTCAAGCCTCAGAGATAATGTGTTGTAATGTGTGACATGTTGAAAAGGCTTTCAGAGAGACACAACTGTCTGGCCATTAAAAGGAACAGACCAAAAGAAAACAGTCCAGCTAAAGGTCAACCCGGCAGTCCTACAAAAGGTCAACCCAGCAGTCCTACAGCTACAACAACCCCTGAAGGGAACACAGATCAAAAATCCAGCAATAGAGTAGGAATCAAATTATACTGAATTTCAATAAAGTCACTAGTCGAGAGACAGGCAGCTGCAGTGCAAAAGAAAGCAATAGGCAATGAAAGAGGTGAGTAAGTCCAGAGAGAGTCTGAGAGGATAATGAAATAAGCCTTAGATTGATAAAGTGTGACTATGGCAGAGGAGCTTTAAACAGATAACATTAAGTTAGTTTGCAAGTTGATATGTATTTTTGAACTTCCTTCCACGAGGCAACAATAAGCCTGATTTGACTGGATAAATGTATGCATTCGCCCCAGAGTTCAAAATGAATCATCCAAAATATTATAACGTTTTACAAGAGGAGAAAAGATGAAGTTTCATGTAAAAATATTTATTTTTTTTACATACATTTGTCATATGATAAGAGCTAACAGAACAATTGACACAAGGACACAGAATTAGAACTGTGTACAGTAAATCTGAAATGCCAGAAACCAGCAAATTGGTTCTTCAACAGGCCATTGGAGTGAAAGTTACGGCTCATAACCCCTTTGGAGACAGAAGTGGTTAAACTTAGGTTGGGTATTTCATGGTTTGTTAAGAGTGTGCAGGGTGCAACAACTTCAGTTAAAGGAAGGTAATCATGCATCCTGTCATCAAGTTTCTTCAAAAAGCTGGGGATCAATACGGAGCAGACGGAGACTGATCATAGTAAACCCCTCAATGAAGTTAAACAACAGCATGAGACTATTTTCTGTTCTGAAGGAAAACCAAGGTTACTGTATGGCAAATTCACTACTGACTGAGCTATAAAGAAAACTCAAACCAGTGCTCTGCAACATATTGACATTTGAGAGTGTGAAACCGTGAACCGAGCAGTCTTCTAGGTAACATTAGGATAATATGCAGTATGTTAGATGGACACTGGGTGGTGTTTGGACATTTCAGAGGTGCTTTGCAGAAAAACTAAGTGTCACATGGGACACATGCACATGCAACAACTCTTTCCAATGTTAAATGATGATGTACAGTTAGGGCGTTTCAGTGTTAAACACATGACTAAGTAAAGACATTTGCAGCACTGCAGTGAAGCCTTGCTCCTATTATTCACCCTCATTCTGCCAATGAGTTCAGCAGCTCTAAGCAATGCCACTTAAAAATAAACTGGCACATGTACCAGGGCACATTTGTTAAGAAGGGACTCTGCTTACAGCATGTCACCTGCAAATCTAATTATCTTTCCTAAACCTCACCGAAAGATAGTTGTGAGCTGCAAGAACAACATTTTGGCTGTTGGCTCTACTGCACAGACACCCTTCAACGACAAGGAGAAACTATGACACAAAGCTTTCTTCGATCTAAAATGAAGCCTCAGCAAGTATGTCAGAAATCAAATCACAACATCTCAACACATAAACACTGATCCACCTTCCATCCATCCTCAGCATGTGCATACTGGAGCTTCTTCTCCCTTCAGGCCTTTCTTATCTTGCATCTCAGAGTTCAGCACAAAAGAGTGAGGGAGGTAGAGAGAGTGAAAGTAGGAGAATAAAATGTGGGAAAGTGTAAATGGGAGAGCAGTAGTCTCTCTGCCGTCCCACTGTCAGGGCTAGTCTTTCTGCTTGTCCCTGAGGACAGACTGTCAGAGCAGTGGAGCCAGGCCTCCAGCTGACAAGACGTCACCCTGTGGCAGACGTTGACGTCAACCAGCCCCTGCACATGGGAGAAATGTCCTGCCCCTCTGGAATAAAGATGGTATTTGAACATACTGAACTAGTGTCCAAAAAAGAGTCAGATACTGAGAATCTCCGTGGTGCTGTGAACTATTGTTAAAAACTGGTACTTTGTTATCCTTTTTCTTTTTTTTTAAGATTATTTTTGGGCTTTTCCATCTTTAATTTGACAGGACAGCTAGGTGAGAAAGGGGAGAGAGGGGGAAGACATGCAGGAAATTGTCACAGGTCGGAAATTTAACCCTTGACCTCTGCGTCGAGGCATAAACGTGTGCGCCTACTCTACCACTGAGTCAACCCGGCCACTTTGGCTGTTTTCTTTTGGCTTTAACCAAATGTACACCTATTCAGACACAGTAAAAAGGTAAGAGTCAACTTATCACACCACAATATTGCTCAAGGGTCCAGACTTGTGTTTTTGCATACATACTGTGAAATAGTTTGTATCTGTGGTTGGAAAATATTTCTTTAAGCATTGACAGCAAAGAGAGAGGGGTATGAGTGTTTTGCAGCTGACTGTTTTGATGGAGTGTGCATGAGAAAGAGAATAAATGAGAAGAATTATAGAAACAGAAGAGGGAACAAGGTAGATGAAGAGCGAAGATGCGTCCCAGGGGAGGGGAGTGTAATCCTGGCCAGTAATTGCTAACTCCATTTTGCTCCATACCTCCCCTGAGATACATCACAAGGAGACAAACAGAGGAGACAGCAGGTTAAACCCAGTAACATGGCGCTCAGCTTTCCACAAGCAAATGAGAAACTGTGCAGTGCAACTCATCACTGTCCCCAAAGCTCTGCAGTACAGATCTGGCAGTGTATCCAATCGAACACGCTCAGAAAGCGGCAAACAACAAAAGGAAAGATTAAAAGCAAACTGCAGCAACTATGCAATGAGTTTAATTCAGTAGCATTTTATAATGTGCTTGGGATAGACAAAAAGATAAACGATCAGACTGCTGACTACTAAGCTGTAGATTTATATTCTGGTGTGCTGAGTAAATTTTATGAATTCCCAGATGGTGCATCAAACCTGAGAGAGGAAAATGGCTCTTGCTTACTGCATAACTCCTACAGTCTGAAGGTCATTAATTATCCTACAACCTTAGATTACTAACTGGGCAGCACGGTGGCCCAGTGGTTAGTGCTGTGGCCTCACAGCAAGAAGGTTCTGGGTTCAAATCCAGGCCTTTCTGTGTGGAGTTTGCATGTTCTCCCCGTGTCTGCGTGGGTTTTCTCCGGTTCTCCAGTTTCCCCCACCACTAAAAATATGTTCTCCTCCTCCCTAACTAGTGTGTGTGGTGAGCGTTCTGGCGTTTGGCGTTGTAAGGTGTTGTATGGCTGCCGTGCATCACCCAGGTGGGTGCTACACAGTGGTGAATGTTGTGGTGGTGTTAGAGAGCACCCCCTCCCCCCAAATGCGCTTTGAGTGTCTATGATAAAGCGCTATATAAATGTAATAAATAATAATAACTGAGCTCTACACAGGCAACTATAACAACAGGATTTCCAGGAAATTACTGCAGTAATAAATAAGTTTGCTCTATAGAGACAATGAATCACAAGCAAACAGTGAAGCCTGTTACCATCTGAAACAGTATGCAGTGATCCAAATGATCCAGATTCAGTGATCTATTCATTGTCTGATGTACACTATATTTATGAGAGAGTTTTCATCATTGGAAGGCAAAAAAAATTAAAATTTTAATTAAGCATTCATTAACTGAATACATGCTCACACAAGTTTATTCTATATTTAGATGCATGCAAACAGCTGCTCAGGCTGTGAGAGGAGATCTGTCAACAGCTGCCCTGGTTCATGTAAAACAGTGCTTGTATATAAAAGGTTTATTAATGTTTTTGAAAGACATGTCTCATTGACAGAGGTACAGTGTCAGGTGCAGCTCCACAACATAGTGCACATCTTCCAGCCTTAAATGATTCGGTTGTGTGTCACAATTTTAGTATTCGCTCATAAACTTGCACATGTTCACACACAAACAATACACCAACACACGCTGAGATGCAGCATTATAACTCACTTAAAAGGGATAATTTTTAACATTTTCTTGAGATCAAATTGTGTGTGTGTGTGTGTGTGTGTGTGTGTGTGTGTGTGTGTGTGTATATATATATATATATATATATATATATATATATATATATATATATAAAAAAAAACCTCTCTACATAGTAGTTTTTACTGTAAATCTGCCATTCCCGTGCTGGATTCAAACTGCCCTTGCGTGCACATGTGAGTCACAGGAAATGATCCATACATGCAATCCAGCATTACTTTTTGTCATTTTAACCCCCTGATTTCTGGATTTCTGACTTTAATTGACTCTCGCTATGAAGTTCATGTATTAACTCCTGTTTGAATACTAGCTTCAGAAGGCATAATGCTACTCAAATATATTCTAGGATGATATTAACCATGAGACGATACAAATCTTTCAAATGTCAGAGATTTTACCACACTGTTTATTCTATGGTAGCTCTCCCAGTAATATCTGTTGCTGTTTTGTATAAGATCAAAATTGGCAATGAGAAGGATTGCTTTAATGCAATACTGAATTTAGATTTATAATGTTTGCATTAATGTAATGGTGACATATTTAATTCAGTGGCCAATACATTCAATACATACATTTCTGTATTCATATTTTATCCATAGACCGTTTATCAATTGATATCTGGAAGATTGTATGTGTCTCATAGCTTTATTGCAATATAGAATTACATTATAAAGAGTAATTTATCCATATCGCAAGCAATTTTAATTCGACAAAACTTAGCAAACTAGTTTTAAAGGCATTTTGATCTCCTATTTGACAGTTCATGCTACTGTTGAGTTACTGTCACCCTCTGAACACCCTGATAATGTAGAAGGATTTAGCAAGATCGTAATCCATGGGTCAGTAACCCAGGAACACAGCAAGATCGTGATCCATCATGCTAATTGTCCCAGTGCCAGTGTTGCAAGATAATAAGCCATGAGGGTAGCCATCAAACCAAAAAAGAGCCTTCGCAGAGCAGTTGTACAGGTGTCTCTAAAGTACTCTTAAGTTATGTGCATTCATATTGGAAAATTTATGAGCACAGGGGCTGAGCCTGCGCTCTGACACATCTTACACAATGCTTACAAGATGTGTAGGGATGTGTGTATTTTTAACTAAGGAAGGATAAAAGTAAAATGTCAACTGTCTGTGAACACTGACAGAGTTTTAATGTTCAGTCTCAGAGCTTAACGCAGACATACATCACTAAGAAGTGATTATCAAAGTGATGTGGAATCTCACGTGTCACAAACCACTCACAATAGTTCTGTTCATCACAGCAGCCCAAGAGTACACCAAAAGATTTCCACTGGGCAAGAGAACATTTCATTGCCTGACTGCAGATGCCACTGATTATCAATGACTCAACCTTCAGCTTCAAGAATATATATATATTTTTCATGCACAGGGACTAATGCTTCTATTAAAAAATAGATACAAATGGAGTGATGTGAATGGCCAGACCAGGTCTACAAAATATGGCACAAGGGCAAAAGTGTACACACTTTCTGGGATCAATACAGTACAAAAGGCAAACATTCTCTGTATGTTTATTAGTCATTTTAACAAGGATATAGTAGATTTATGCCCATATGACTATCACAACTGAAAGATCACTTACATTTAACTAGACATAAGTCTCAAACTGTTTTAGAGGCTTGGCACAGCAATCAGGTTTGTTATCATTAAGAATTCATCCTTACATAAAGTAACTTTATGTCTCTCTGGAAGCTTTCTTATACTACTTCCTCTTCCATTGTTCACAAATCCCAAATCCTGTCTAAAACTGAAGCACTGGCTTCATGAGTTCATGGCTGTCAACCAGACATGATTGTTTGGCATGTGTGTACCTCCTAGAGTGCTTTATCATGGGGAGCTGCGACATTGTACAGCATCTTATAATCCAGGCTGTTTTATTTGTTACTTTTTTCAGCAGTGGCCCAGTTGGAACAGTGAGCTCTCCAATTTACTGAGCTAAAGTGGCCCTAAGCCAACACTTAACCATTGTTCACTGAACTCTGCATACGTAATTTACATGAAATGGTGTTCTACCACAAACTGGTCTTTATTTTGATTGGTACCAACAGAGTAAGATGCTTGGATAGGAGGCTCTTATGTACAATCATATAGTTAATCTGTATGTTTGTTAAGTGTATCTATCTATTTGTTACTTGTACTACATCTAAATTAATTAGCTGTTTATGGACATAGACACAATGTACAAGTGGTTCTAGAAAAGGTTTAGTAACCGTTTAACAGTTTTTAAATGTCAATCGTTTTAAAAAGGGGGGGGGGATTCACAACTTTTTTAATGTAGTAGCCAATTTGAGAAAAAAAAAAAAAAAAAACCTGCAAGTGAGAGCTACTCATTATGTCTTATCAGGGTTCAACAGTTCTTTTTCCACTTGCCCGGTCAAATCAAATAATTCAACAAGCATTCTCCGACGTGGACAAGGGGATCGGGGTAAGAGAATGAGCAAGAGGGTTGTTATATTTACTTGCCCAAAGTTGCGTTTTACTTGCCCCGGGCCATCGGGCAACCCTTATTGTTGAACCCTAATTATATTACTAGTTACATTTTTTCACATATTATACCAAAACAGGTTTTAAATTTAAATTTTAAATATCAACATGTCAAACACAATGTATCTCTTCGGAAGCAACGCCAGTATACACCCAAGTGTTTATACACAAGATCAAAGCAATTCTACAGTATATTTGAATAATACCACTGACATACAGGATGTTATGTTGACACTATAAGAGAACAGCTAGTAAGATAGTATATTGTCCTTGGAGGATTTCAGACGACTGAATCAATGTCCAAAGTTGTGATGTTTTGCTTCCGGCTTATTTTCTTCTTTTGTGTAAATCACATCCTAACATTCATATTGCAGAGAGTGTGCAGAAGCCTACTATGAAAAGCCTTAAAACAACATGGCCTACACCACCTATGCCAAACTCATTTCAATGAACACACAGGCAAAGTGAGGAGACAAGAGCCCCAGGCTTAAGAGCACAGCTGTTCAACTCAACATTGTCCCAACTCTGCCATGGGCAAAAAAAAAGGATAGAGGTGGAAAGGTAGGATGGGCAGAGACAGTGAGGGGAAATGTGCATTTCTTCATTGTTTATCCAAAGGTTCATATTCATATAAGTACATACAACATGACGTACACTGTATAAGATAGTATGCTATTAACCTGCCATGAGCAGTAATAGAATATTGTTTTGATCAGTGCAAAATCCTTCATCATTTGGACAACATGTTATGCAGGCTAGTATTGCCTGTAGTCCTGTTGTTACACTTGCACTTAGGGATCCTGGGAAATACAGCACGTCGCTTTTTACACTTTCTGTTGGTCAAAAGAATTCAACACACATAATATGCAAACTCAGATGCATGTTGCCAACACAACACGTAGGCCTGGCAGACTCCGACTCATCCATATGCAAATGTAAGGTGGAGCAGGCGCAAAGAAGAGAGGGGAAATGAGTCTAAGCGAGAGCAGCACAGGAGAAAGAAAGGTAAGAGGGAAGGAGACTGCATGCAGTGAGGAGTGCAGGAGAGAGGACACACTGCTCCTTTTACAGCATGAGGCGCTGCATTGTTGAGGGAGGCTGCAGAGATGTGAGGATCCATGGCGACAGATGACAGATGCCGAAGAGAAAGGATGGAAGATGGATGGAGGGAGGGATGACAGCTACCTCTCAGACACACAATGAGGAAAATATAGCAGGATAAGGAAGGTTTTGTCATTGAACAGATGACGAGGAGTGTGACAGCTCCATGCTAATGTCTTATAGATTTAGCCATAGCTGTACTGACCCTGGTTGACTTTACCCAGGCAGCCCGAGTTGCAGAGGGAGCGGACCATCCCCGGCTCCCAGCAGCTCCGACCCTTCATCCCACTCTCTGCAGGCCTGATCCCACTCCACGTTCCCTGAGATGCAACGCTGCCCTGGGCCACTACATAATCCCAGCGAGGGGGGGGGCAGAGGCAGCGGCTTTCCCTGTTCAGCATTGCAGCGTGCAGGCACATACATGCATACTCACACAAGTACATACAGTACACAGATAGGGGAGCGATGCAGGCGCTCCCTCGTGTAATTCCTATCTCCTCACGTGCATTTCTTCCCTTTCTTCCGGAAACACATGCGCACTCAGGATACACACATTCACAAAGCTCGGCACATTTACAATTCTCCTCCACATGCTTCTCTCAGTGCAGTGCAGATTGGAGATGGAGGGAGGGAGAGAGAGAGTGAGTGAAGCAGAGAGGAGATAGGACTCGGCAGCCAGCAGTCATCAACACAACTAAGACCAGAATGCATTGCTTCCTCTCTGTTACCTCCTCCCTGACAGAAAAAGTCAACTATTTTAGGAAAGCAAAATGGCAGAGATGGTATTAAGTAAAGGCTATGTCACACGAAATGACACCACAAGGAGCTTATGTGTGTATGATCAGACATGAGAGATGAAAATATATCAGAAGTTTCTTTTTCATTATTATCTATTTTATTATTAACTGGAGGTGCCACTAGACCAAGGGCAGAAGGTCAAATAAAAAAACCATTCAATAAAATGTCTATTTCCACTCCCTCTGATTGATGTGTCCTTCTGTTATCCTCTGTCAGAATCTCTTTATCGTGCTGAACAACAGCCGCTGATGGACCTCTTTAAATCTGACCTCCCACAGACAGATCAGTGTCACTGTTCCAATACAGCACAATTCATAATGTAGTTAGCGCTGCACTGCAATAACAAGCCTCACTCCCTCCCTTTTCAAAGCAGGGGAAGGTCATCGTTCCAATATTACTGACAGTGTACATATCACACTGTACTGTAACTCAAGGACACCTAGAGTTAACTGTGGGCTTCTGTGAACACATACTGTACATTACACCAATTCTAGGTTGGACAGGCCTATTGTATATCGTTTATTTACTTTCAGCTGTATCCCATTGTACAGTATGACCATATCGTGTTATCAATTTACAAATTAATGATTTAGAGCAAGCTATAAAAATATATATACACACAGTATATCAAAATTAGTTATTGAACTTTTTGTTTTACACATACAGTATAAAGAGTTTGGTCTCATGTAATGCATAACAATTGAAAACAGGTAATTGCTTTGTACATCAAGTTGGTTATTTTATAATGCATGTGATTATGTTACTGTGATCCTGGTTTATCGATATCTAAAAATATCTTTAATATTAACGTGATAGAAATTTCAGGCATATCATCTAGACCTTAGGCTGGACGATAAACCAAATGTATCAACTTACAAGTATTGTGAACCCCCTTCAAATCTAAATATACTCTCATTTCAGTTTTCAGTAAATAAATAATCAGAATAATAACAACAACAACAACCAATGACATCTAACTGTACTTCCAACCAACCAATCAGCTGAAACTGTAGAAGTCCAACATCTTTAACTGGTTATGTATAACTAATCCAGACAAACATATACAAGTGAGCCAGCACAAGAAAGTAGGTCATGTACTGAGGTTTATTAAAAAACCATAGCCTTAACATACTCTTTAGGGTGTTATTAACAATAATTATTATATTTTAGTTGGCCAGAACGGGAGGGCTGATGTGGACTGTAAGTGAGGTGAGAGAAGTGCTGACAGACAAAGTAAATAAATAACATCCCCTAAATGTCCCGGGGCATGCTTGAAGGGGACATTGAAGCATGAAACCTTAATTAATTTCATACTTGACCATCATTATTTCTTTTCTTCTATACTTTAACCATGCAAAGAATGACCTGAATGGTCAAAACAGCAGGCTTTGTGTGATGCATTATTATCTATGGATTAAACTGAGATAAATAATGTCACTGTTGTGGTGTTGAATGGCTTGTTAAAACTGAAATACTGCTGTAATCGATTTAATGTTGTAAACTACCAAATGTCGCAATTATTAAGTAGGACACATAATTATACACTATATATGTAGTTCTAGTTCTAATCTAGATCTAATACATCTAAATTATATTTACACCATTTTCATTTTAGAAGTTGAAACATTAGAGCAAATACTGCACCCTAAATTTATAAATATAGGTGACTCCAATCGCTCCATAAGAGGGATGTAGTTTTAAAAACAATCATGGACATTGGAGTGAAACTAAGTTGCACTAAATAGTACATGATATTCTTTTGAAATCCCAAAGTTGAGCTGAAATTCAGCCCCACATTTCCCTGATTAGTTACTGGAGAAGACAGTCGAAGGCCAAACCCTCTGAAAGACAAACTAAATAGAAAGAGGGTGTTTAAAGACCATAATTACGGCATTAAGATCCAGGAACCCAAACACTCTAAACAGCCTGATACACAAGCACTGAGCTTATTAAAACCATCTCAAACAGCTCAAGAAAACGGTTTAACTGTGGGAAGGAAGTCATTTTAACAGGAAAATTACCTTTTAGATGTCACACACCCTTTTTAAAATATTTTACTGTGTCAATTCCAGCAGCAGTACATATATGTTATTGATCCATGCCAAAAGACCACATTATCCTAGACACTGTGCTGCCTCACTGTTACACATGCAACAGAAGACCACTTGCGTGAAAAGAACCAGAAAGACTATCGACTGCAGTGAAATACAAGCTGAAACTGAGGGCTCCTAATGAACTGTCACTTCTCCTGTGGCAAAAATCAACCAGCTTATCCAAAGGAGGTAGAAGATCTTTAATATAACACAAGATGTAAGAGTCAAGAGTACTTGCTTCCTGTGTCAGCCTGCACTGACTCATAGTAGAGAAACCATGCATCAAGTTGATGATTTAGTTATCACAAGAAGACAACACTTCATGTCAATGCCTCAAGCAGCAGAGTGAAATTACAGCTGACTCTCAAAATGCTGGGACAATTAATCATCCAGCACTGAGTGCACTTAGTCATCACTAAAAAATAAACTTGAGAACAGGTAGCATCTTTGCGTGGCAGTTGTTGGTTTTGGCACTGTAAGAACCTCTGTGAGTGGTGTCTTTAAAATGTTGATGCTTAAGGGGTCTGCAGAAATATCCCTGCACGTGTCTTAAAGCATGTAGAAGTAATGGTGGTAAAAATAGTTTTTCTCATTCATATGCAAATACAGATGCTCCAATAAAAACAAAATGGTGTAGTGTCTACTACAGACAGACAAACAGGAAATGGAACCTTTTTTATGTTCTGAATGAAGATGCTACTAAAGTATCAACTAGGGATAGACCGATTATCGGCCCTGGATTATCCGTTTCGGCATTTTATTTGATTGATAACCGATAAAGTTAATTAAAGAAAAAGTGCACTACTTTGGCTCTGCTACTACTCTGTGTCCATCTGCTCCGCTTCACTCACCACTGAGTTTGACTTAATGTCCCGCCCACAACACCATCTGATCGGCTAAATGTTATACGAGTAATAGCCAATCAACACTCATCACCTTCGCCTCTGTTGACATGCAGGAGCCTCGAGCAGAAGCGTCTCATCCTCCGCTTGAAGTTGGTTGAGCTTTTTACGCTGTAGCATTTCTACTTTAGAAATATCGGTTTAATCAACTTCGAATAATAGGTATCGGCCCTGTAAAACCAGTATTGGTCAATCCCTAGTATCAACAGCCTTGCTTTTCAAAAAGTATGCAAATCTCGCATTGAAGATGTGATAAACCATCCTCATAAGCAATGACCTCTACTAAATGTTTCCATGGCTGCTGACCAGAGCTGCAGAGATGAGCACTATTTTGAACATTTGCTCATTAAAGAATAGTTTCAGTTCAGTGATATTTGTGGGATGTCTTACATGTAGGCTACAGTTTATTAGGCTTGAGGTCAAGTGTTTCCAAAGACGTGCGAGACATTATCACATTGTGAGACAACCAGACAAAAAAAGAAGGGTCTTTCTTTCCCAATCCCATGACCGATGCTGCTACAAACCCTGACTCTGCTCTTGCCAACAGAAAAGGCACACACAAGAACTAAATGAAAAGGAAAGAATGGTGTGTGAAAGCACAGAAGACGACATAAAATAATTACAAAACATGTTTCCCTTTCCCTCTTACCTAATACTTTTAGAATAAGCTCCTTCACCATCAGTTAGAGAGTCTGTAAGCCACAGACCAGACAACTTTATTAAAATGGATACAAACACAAATGAAGCCATTCAGTCTCACTGTGCACCAATAGTTTAGCTTCTTAAGTTAAGCCCAACTATACTAGCATCACGTACTGAACCAAGAGCTTGGCTGAAGGGAACCTTAATTAAACTTCATTAAAAGAAATTAGAATGTTTGTTTTTATCACTCACTGCCTGTGGCACAAAATGCCAGATGGAAAGTTTAAATTAATATTGCTTACAGAGAACAGAGCTTTCAACATTGGTGGCCTTTCGACAACAACATAACAGTATCCAGCCCACTTGGCAGATTGCAGTGCTGTGGGAAAAAACGCTCTTAGTTGGCATAAAGAGCTAAACCTGGCCAGCAAAAAAGATGTGTTACAACACTGAAATCCACTAAGAGGATAAAAAAAACGAAGGAAAATGGTAAACCTGAATACTGAACCTCTATTGTCCTAGCTGATCGCTTAATGACCTGCTTGTATCCACATTCTCAATTTCTCAACTTCGCCTCGCTGCTGATAAAGCAGAAAAGCTCCAGAGCGAGCAACAGAGAGAAAATGTGGGTGTCGACTGGGACACAATGTGAGCATAATAATGAATTCAAGTTTCATGCAGCATACTGCAGGTCACTGGACACACTTGAGTCCTACAGAGCAGACAAAAATCCTGTACAACAAAGGACAGTACAATAATCCTAGTAATGTAGTATGGATCCTGTAACAATGCAGTGCTTCAATAGCTCTGTTCACGGACTGTATAGTGTCATAATTTATAGATCCTTTAAATTCAGTAAACAATGGTCCAATACCAAAACAGTCATGTAAGAGACAAGAGGCGAGACTAATACAAGCACAATATTCAAACCTATTATCTAGCTTAGACTCCCACATTTATAATCAAGCAGAAAGGAAAATTATTTATCATAATATTATATTCTGAGACGTGGCCTCTATTTAAAAGAATAATTCCAGTTATTTACAACTATATTTTCCTAGTTTTGGTCTAATGAAAAAAAAAGAAAAAAAGAACAAACAACTTTTACACACCATTTCATCTAATTGGTGTTCTGATGTGTTCCTGTCATACTGTCAAGAAGCAGAGGTAGTGTGTGTGTGTGTGTGAACCATTATAGTCTAGTATAAACAGGTAAACAACGCCTTTTTCCACTAACCTCACAACAGATGAGAACAACACCTATAACCATAACAACTGTCTACATCAAAGATGGCAACAGCTTTATCCTCGGAAAGCTTAGACATAAAATTAATAATCAGCCCTTTTTGATTTTTTGTTTAATTTTTAATTTTGTTGACTAAAACTAGAAGAAGAAAAAAAATGACTATAACGTTACAAAATCTTATATACATTTTTATTAAGAAAAAAGACTCAAACTAAATCAAATCATGTGTCCAGAAAGGTTCAAGTTAACTGTAAAATAGGGATGTGCACACACATTTTAGGGGAGGGGCAGGTGCTCAAGTGGAAAAGGTGAACTTTTTAAAAGACCTTTTTAATATCATATAGAATGCAATGTAATACCCATTTCACAGTCATATTGGTCAAAGATTGACAGAATAACAGTTGGGACAATAAGGGCTACAATTATTTATTGAGTAGCTACGTGAATTTATTGACATTTATATATCACAAATTTGTCAATACATCCGAGCTGTATATAACATTTTGACTATAGATATTGAAATCACTTTAGACTTTTGACATGATGCCGACTATAACTACTATAACTTATTTTTTGAACAGACAAACACAACTGAACAAGAACATAACTATTTTTTTTTTTATTTAAACAACATCTACACGTAAACATTTGTCATCTTTTTTTTTCTTATCACACAGTTGGACCTCTTGTTTTCTTCTCTGGCTTTGGCAGCATTACATTATATTACATGTCATTTAGCTGATGCTTTTATCCAAAGCGACTTACAATTGCTTTATATTGCAGAGGTTGCACGCCTCTGGAGAAAGTAGGGGTTAAGTGTCTTGCTCAAGGACACATTGGTTGATGTATCACAGTGGGATTCGAACCCAGGTCTCCCACACCAAAGGCAGGTGTCATATCCACTGCGCAGCACAAACAGCCTTTCCTTTAACGGTTTTCGAGTGGATTTCGTATTCATAATAGCGTTTTTCAAAAGCTTCCTAGAAGTGGCTCTCCACAGTTGTCGGTCAATACAACACGCTTTTAATTGAGAATTGATGCCATGGGCCAAATTTAAAAAAACTAAAATAGAAATAGTCTTGCAAAAACTGCATTTACTGTATCTAGTCAGAGGCCAAAAGGGCAAGTACTTCAGCATAGGGCTGGGCGATATGGAGAAAACCAAATATCTCGATATCGATACAGAGACGATATTGTAGTGCTGACTATTGGTGCTTTCAACAATGGGATTTTTGATCAGTAATGTGGATATAATGACTAAGTGGGTAAAGGCAAATAATAGAACAGTTACCAGTCTGGTAAGTTCAGAAAATGACATAACTTTACTGTAATGCAGCCTTTAAAACCAGTAAAAGACAACACTTATGCCATATTACGATATTACAATATCCAAATCTAAGACAATATCTAGTCTCATATCACGATATCGATATAATATCGATATACTGCCCAGCTCTACTTCAGCATCCCCTGGGATCCATCTGTGCATGTGCCTGCTGTAAAATGTTTGTTTGATCTTTCACAGAGAATAGGGGCTTTTGGTCACAATATCAATTTCAACTTCTCAAACCACTTCTGCAGCATAATAGCAGGAAGAACATGCAAAAACCAATACATGTGCTTGTGTGTGATTTCAACTCAGCAGAAGACTGAGTGCAGTGAAAAAGAAAGCTGTCTTAGGATGGACGTGCCATCCCTATTCTGTCCAGATAGCACTCACCTATTGGTGGGATGTTTTAGATTCCATTTAATATACTTAAGCCCTGTGTGCTTTCAAAATACCAAGGAAGACAAGAAGAGAGAGGAAGTGAAAATTTAGATGTAGGAGAGAAAATGCCCAGCAGCTTAAAGTTAGAAAACAGGCAGCAAGCCCAGTAGAAACAGGACAAAGAAAATGGGCTTGATTATTCCATTGTTTAGAATATACTGTAAGAAAAACAACAACAACAACAACAACAAACATAATGGAGTTTCTAAGAGCAAGTCAGACCAGTAGGAGAGGAAGCAGGTGGCATGTAACTCCAAGATTGATGGTTGCTGGGACGTGCAGTTTATAGAGGGAGTGTGAGTTCAGAGAGGTGAAATCCATTAAGAGTCAGCAAAGGTTTAATTTCACAGGGACACTTGGTTGTTACATTAACAACAGATTTAAGAGACAGAAAATGGAGAAAGAAGTTAAATAGGGCTGAAAAAACAAAAGAAGAAGAGATAGAAAAGCACCCAGAGGATCATTTATACTTGGACAGCACAGTGTTTGTGATCTCTGGGAAGAGCTTGGCTAAATCTGGCAGTGATGTTTGTTATGTTACAAGACCGACTCTGATCTCTTTGTCCCTATCTCCCTCGTCATTGGGGACTGAGCTGATCAAGCAAATCGGACTCTGCCGCCACATGCTTTTACATCCAAGACAAATAAGGACTAGTGCATTCGATACACCGCTCCTGCAGGGCTAATTGATGAGGATGATAAGGATGCCGTCTGTCATTTCATAACATCCTTTTGCAAGCTCAGAAAATAGTGCAGGTTAAAAAAAAAAAAAAAATCCAGTATTCCATTTAGATTAATAGAGCTAGTGTGAATCTTTTCAGTCAGACTCTATTTTACAGAGGTCATCAGAATGCATTTGTTACTTTATTAGTAAATCATTATTTTTTGCCATGTAAACTGGTGTAATAAAACTAACTGCAGCCAACACTCAGTCCTACAAATTGAGTCTTCTGCCCTGCCCAGACAGATGCATTGCTTTCACATTGGAAAATTTGTATACAAGAGAGCAAAACAATACATTAAATAAATTCTTCAACAAGGTTTTAAATTCACTGTTAATGGAGGGACATGTTTACATGTTACTTACTTACTTTATTTAATTAATAATTTCTTTAAAAAAAAAAAAAAAAACATAATTCTTTAATAATGGTTTCCAATTTCATAACGGAGTTTGTCACCTGAATGAGCTCAGATGTCTTCTGTATACACCCTCTGTCTAACACTGGAAATATTCTTGATTTGTCCACTACAAATCAGCCAATATTCACCAATATACTGTAATATAAGGTACACCATTTATACACAGCTGCATCTAGTCATCTTAACCAGATACACATGTATGCACACAAACATGCGCACACATACATTCCTGAGCACAACGTAAATGGAAGAAAAGCCAGATACTTACAAGAGGAATACTGCGTCTCTACCCGTCTCTATTTTTCCCTCCAGACTTTGCAGGACAATAGAATGTTTAAAGCAAAAGAAACGAGTGAAGAGGGAAGAGGTAAGAGTTGGAGAAAGCAGTAGGTCATTCTATTCAGAACTAAAACCCCTGCTGGATAAAAAAAGCAGAGTAAATGGCTTTCAGAGAAAGGAGGAGAGAGAGAAAGAGGGAGGGGGTGGGAAAACGAGACAGCGAGTGAGAGGGTGACTAGAAGAGAGAGGAAGAGCGAGTGCTGGAGCGAATGTAAGGGGGGAAAAAACAGTCAGGACCAGGAGGGGTGGAAAAACACGACAAATGAAGCTTGTTGAGGGAGGCTGTCCTAATGTTAATATTCTGTTTCAGGACCATGGACAGAGCTCTACCTTTTACTGTAAAGGTACAATTGCAGCTAGGATGTGAAATAAAAGAAGAAAAGCGAAAGATACAGGAAAAGAATAAAAGAAAAATAACACAAACAAGAGGATAAATATTTGTAGCAACCAAACCCCTACAAGTAAATCTTGTGAATACCAGTTTACTCACACACGTAACCAAAGTCAGTTCAAGTGAAGCATCACCCAAGAACTGTCACTAAACACTGATGCAGCTCAATTCACTGTTGTTTGAACTCAAGATACACATCAGCTGGCATGCTGGGCACATCAGGGTCAGGTGCCAGAAGAGAGCTTCTACTATGGGTCTGTAGTTGCTGCTATTACTTTCCTGCCTACTTCAGCTGTATCTGTCTGAACTCAGCTACACCCATAGAAACCACTAATTGGATGACAGGTTCCAGCAGTTATGAATTTCTCAATTTTTTCACCACCTTCCACTAAACATTCAGTTTCCACAAAAATTCACCATCTAAGCAAATTTTACTGGTGTTAAATTTAAATAGGAGCGCATGCCAGACATGCACATTAAAGCCACCACTGGAACCAGTGATTCAACGGGCTGTGAGCTCACTTTCACAAGCAGTGGCAAAAACAAGGCAGGGAACCCATAAAAGAGATCATGTTGAAGTGAAGTGAAACACTGCCACCTGCTGAACTTTTGCCCCATACTGCAGGCAGTAGCTTAAGTGAGCTGCTAGAAATCCAATCTAAACCTAAATTAGAACAAGATGCACTCGTGGAGGAAAAGGCAATTTACAAGAGAAGGCTTATAAATGGAAAGGCTGCAAATGTGACACCAGTAATAATGAGAAATTCACGTAATTGATTCAGGGTTCAGGTCAGTTGTACATACAAATAATCTCATGGCACAGAGACAAAGAGAGACTCGAGATTTGAGTTGAAACAGGAGTCTCACAGCGCCTTACCGCATTTAAGATTTTAAAACCTGCTTCTAGGGCTAAGATGAAACGATAGAAGCACTTTGGTCGCTATCTACACACATGATGTGCCCAGGGTTTACACTGTGCTCCTTCTCGGCGCTGAGGAGATCGATAGGAGCTCTTTGTTCCACTGACGGAGAGGAGAGGACAGGTTAATGAATGTCACGGTTCCATGTTTGTCTAACACCATGGGAAAAAAAATAAGATGCTCTGAAAGAGCCTGATGGCAAAATGATCAACATATATAGCCATTTAGTAAGGTGTTGGAAGCATTACTCTCAGTTGCACCAACACTATACAGTACATAATATACTTCATGAATACTTCATTTTATGTAAACAGACTCATACAATGTCTCTTTTCTCACATAAGACATACACACATACACACATACACACATACACACACTGGATCGGCATACTGTAGTTGAACTTGACAACAGACCATGCTGCAGAAAATATGCATATTGCATACACAAACAATCAGACAGTATATAAAGGTACTAGTTTAATAGCCTACAAATACAAATGTACCAACATTCCTCTCCTGCTTACAGTGGTGAGCTAAAAAGCACTTTCCTTCTAGATTTAGTGAGCTGACTTTCAAGTGGAGGCCAGAGGAACATATAGCCTGTCTCAGTCTCTTTAGACCCTGTCTGCATAAGACTGGGGGAGAGAGGCTTTGGGATGATGCCAGGGTGAAAAGTGAAGAAAAAATGGTCCTCCCAGGCTTTTCCCACAGCCTTTGACCTGTAACACCTAATACAACTATAGAAGAGTAAGTCCTTGTGGGATGGAAGCCCAGTTTTTAACGGTACCATTAGCATACTCATATTGTTTTCCAACTCCACTGAGCAGACGGCGCTGCCCTCTCCTGGTTCACACTGGAATCTGAATTACATTCAAGAAGGAGGGTGTGAGCTGAAACACCAGCTGTGCTGAATATCAAATGCCAGAGGACACAGGAAACTCAAATATATCCAAATATCTGAGGACCATAGAGACAGAGCGCATCCCGTCAATTTCGCCTGCTAGCAAACAACAGAAAAAAGCTTAACAACTGCTGTGTGGTGATATTCACTACCAACACGGTAAATAACTCATGACTTAAGTTTTTATAAGCCGCCGACCGGAAAAATGTGCTTTTATGAAGACAAAAGTGGATACAGACGTGAGGGATCAGTAGGGAGAATGGGAAGACTGTCGGATCCTGACACAAACCAAAACACAGTTTTTCGGGTCGGCAGCTTATAAAAACTTAAGTTATGGGTTCTTTACATTGTTGGTAGTTCATATCACCACACAGCAGCCTTTAGGCAATTTTCTGTTGTTTGCTAGCAGACAAAATTGACGAGGAGGAACCTTCATGCAATACAAATCAATGGAGAGCGGAGGGTTCTGTTCCACTCCGGTGGGGGCGGGACTTAAATGTCCTCTGTCTCTATGCTCAACATACTAAACCAGTGCTGAACACAACTTTCACTTTGGATCTTGGAACTAACAAAGTAAATCACAAGATAAACACACTCTTGTATGTTTACCCATGACTGTATCAGCCCAGCCTATATTTATCAAGATCAAATTCTGACCATTAATGTCAGTGCCTCATGGGTGTGTTACGCTCCTACAGCTTGCACTTAGGCTATAAAAAGCATTCCATGCGGATTACATTTTCGATATAAGTAGCTGCTCGCTCCAGTTGCCCTTACCAGACTGATCGTTCATCATGCGGATGGCTTTAGCTTTGGCCAACTCCAGTGCTGTCACCCATCTCTGCCGCTCCACTTCTGTGCTAGCCTTCAGGTGGTAAGTGCGGCCGCCACTGCTCAGGACAATATTGCAGGCGTCCTCTGTGTCGATGTGTGCTGTGGCCAAGTTGATTGTTCCACGGCACGTATGGGCCATCTCTGCCTGCGTCCTGAAACAAAATACCAGACAGAGAAAGAGACAGAGAAAGACAGAGAGAGAGAAACAAGAAAGAGCTGAAAACACTGGTCTAGGACATCTTTTATCACTGTGTTGCAAGTAGGATAGTACTTTTACAACTGACATTTGTACGGCCAATAAGCACAAGCAGGGAGGCAATGAGGGACAGAGACATGCCACAGATTCAATTTTAAACTTTACTTTGAAAGTCATGCAGCAATGGAAGTACTTGGTTATTTCACTAAACACACACCTTCTCTGTAGCACATTCATGAAACCTAAATTTGTATAAGCTAATGTTAACAACAACAAAAAAAACAAATTTGATAGATTTAACTTCTTTGCGTGGCCCGCCTGCCCTGCTGTGAGTGTGCTACTATGTAGCCTTCACTAGGACCAACTGTTGCACAGTAAGTGGGCCACAGTAGTCTAGATAACAAGGCCATTGTCTGCCTCCAAGCCTCTGTATCAGATAAAACCAAACAATGAATAATAGCGTTAACAAAGAAAGAACAGAGTATGAGAGGTGGTGTAAAAAAGAAAAGAAAAAAAAGATAGCGGGGAAGAAAGCCAAAGTAGAAGAGCAAGAGATTAGAAAAAAGAGCAAGACATGTGCAAATGTATAGACTGTACGTTTCCAAAAGCATCTTCCAATAAAATAAATGCAGCAAAAATGTCAATACTGTTGTACATCATCCAAAACAGAAAAATACTTTTTTATTAAGTAGCATAATTGTGAGACAGTTATTCTACATCATGTGTCAATTTTTTAAATAAGGTTCTTGATAGAACAGATATACTACAACTAACATGATTAACTGAAGAAAAAAAGAAAATTCAAGAAAAACGTTAACAATGGTGTGGTGGGAAGCTGAAATTCTGTCAAACTGTCACGGTTAGACAAGCTAAGGTGCAGAGCAGAGATGGAACATCATGTCACACAGAGAGCTGAGCCTTCACTCCAGCCACAGACAGCTAATTTTGCTGATTAATGGCCTCAACCACAGAACAGCAACTAATCAGCAAAATCACGTGCTGTGGTTGTTGTTTCACAATGAACAAACACATCCTGAACCCTCAGTGTCCATGAGTGCCCATCCATACTCTAAGAAACAGCCACTTTGAAGCATGCAGCCATACAATCATGTGGATGCATCTGTATTTGTGCGAGATCCCTTCATCCATCCTCAGTGAGCCCTCACTGCCACGAGCAGCTGCCTCTTAGCAGCACTAAACTCTACACCAGATCCACTCTCAGTTGACACTGACAAAGTGGCTGCCGCCTTATTAAGTCAGAGGTTGAAGAGTATTTATAAGTTCTGCCAGGCAGTGGTTTCCGTCACACTGCTTCTACTGGCTGATGTCAAGTCTTGTTTTAATGCCAATCCAGAACAAGCGCTTCAGTGTACCGCTCTTCCGCCGGCGCTCTGTGCACATCAGTTGTGCAGACGAGACCTCACTGTGGGCATGCGAAGCCTTGTGGAGGGTGGGCAGGAACCCTCAACAGCCCAGTTTCCAGCCTCGCCCAGCCCGAGCTCAGCTGCAGAGTCCTGGCTGTAAGTGGGTCCACAAACTGAGTGTGCTGCTGATAAGTAAAATGAAATCCACACTGATCACTTCGGCCCTGCGGGAAGACGAGGCCATGCAAAGTCCACAAAATATACAGTCAAGGAAACTACAAAAGCTGGGAAAGAGAGACTACAGGGGCATTAAGGGACTAGTAGGGGAGGGGCGAAGGTGAGTGGGGTTAGCTGAGGACATGAGAGGGCTCTGCATGTTGCGCTGAGCCAGGAGAGAATTGCAGTGCTTTACCTGTCAGTCCCCTGTGCACATATCCTCATAAAACACAAATCCACCGATCTGGAGCATGTAATGACAGAACAACAACCAGTGAACAACACAGAACAGACGGCCATAAGCATGAGGAGGCATACACAGACAGGCAGAGAAAATAGGACACAGTACCCAGAGCATGAGAATGTAGATAGGTTTTTCTGTGGCTTGGGGCAGAAATATCACAAGACATGGAGGGAGAGAGCCAGCTGGGTAATGTGTTGTGCTGAAGACAGAAAGGAAATATAAGACAAAAAAACAAACAAAGCAATGATAGCAATGATACTGCAACATGGACAGCATGACATGACCTGCTAAAAGACTGAGACAATGAGAATGTGGCCAGACTCCCTGCTCTCTCAAACGTCACCCGACTGCTCTGACCTTCATATAAAAACACAAAGACCACCTGAAAACACACACGCGCACACGCGCACACGCACACACGCACACACGCACACACGCACACACGCACACACGCACACACGCACACACGCACACACACACACACACACACACACACACACACACACACACACACACACACACACACACACACACACACACACACACACACACGCCCAAGGTTGGCTAGCTCACCACTCTCTCACCATGCCTCCCTGCACCCAGGAGCTGAGTGTGCCAGCAGTAACACAATAACCTGACTCACCAAAGGGACACAAATGGTGCTACTAAATTGCTACTATCTGGTTACTATCCCGCAGGTGAGAAGGCTACGTGGCAGGCCTACTCTACTATGAAAGTCAAGGCTGGATTCGCTGATATGGCAGCTTCAATAACACTCAAAGCTTTAATGCCCCGTAATCTACTCTAAAGCCCCAAGATGGATTTACTTTAAGAGGTGAGTAAGTAATGCTGAGAGTATTAAAACTGGGAGGAAAAGTCAATTAAGAAATAAAAAATGTAAAAGAAGTTCAGTGAGAGAGAGAGGACAAAGATCTTGTCATGTGTCCTGACAAGGCTATTTCGGATGATTTAAACTAAAAAGGACCAGACACAAGGCTGATGTGGTATAAAAAACAGCCAGCCATGCAGTGTCAGAGCCAAAAGTAATCAATAACAAGTGCAATCTCTGTAAAACTCATTCCACTTTAACAGGCGCAAGTGCTGAGTGTGTCGGTCCGCCCACAGAGTCAACACATCGATTATGGTCCTCCATTGCCCTTCGGCTTCTTGTACAAGTTAGAGAACTAAGCCCTTGGAAATGAAAGTGATCTCTCAGGTTATTGGTGAGGCTTCTAATTGGCAGTTGGTCACTATTGATTCATCAGAAATACAAACTGGCCTTTTAAAAAGGGCAAACAAATACTTAACACTGCAACTCAAACAACTGATCAATGCATGTTGGGCTACATCTGATGTAACATGAGTCGCTAGGGTTTTAAAGTGCATTCTCTTATGATATTTAAAAAAATTCAATGTCTATCCATCAAATCCTCTTATCCAAAGTGACATTTTTAAATCCTTTAAAAAAAGGAACTATTGGGCAGGATAGCTCAGTCGGTAGAGCAGGCGCACATATACAGAGGTTCATGCCTCGACACAGAAGAGCCATTCCCACAATTAGCTTTCCTTAGTATGTGCCATTTCTGTGTCTGTAGCTTTAAATGCTACTGAGGAGGAGAGAGAGAGGAGGGGAATGACCAATGGCCATTTTGCTTGTTTGCAAGCCATGATAGGTTCGTTCGAGATGAACTGCGCCTCGCCTGTAAAGACGAGAGCAGGCGGCAGCAGCCCACATGTGCATGACGTCAGAGCAAGTCGGGATCAAGTCGGACACAAATCTAACCGGCATGCATTGGGCGCTGATCGCCGGTGATCGATTCTGCGCAGATCTGGCTCATCTCGAACGAGCCCAGTGTCTCTTTCTCATGGGCGGGCCAAATTCTCTGGGCGGGCAAAGCAGAGACAGGGGAGGTAACCTTGCTCCTTATGACCTCATAAGGAGAAGATTCCAGATCGGCCCATCTGAGCTTTCATTTTCTCAAAGGCAGAGCAGGATACCCAGGGCTCGGTTTACACCTATCGCCAATTCTAGCCACTGGGGGACCATAGGCAGGCTGGCGGAACTCATATTAATGTTAAAAACCTCAAAGTTAAATTTTCATGCCATGGGACCTTTAAGTATAAGAGCAGCAACTTTAAACTTAAGTGTTTTTGTTATAGTGTAATAAAAGTCAGTGGCAATATAGTATAAGGCTATTTACAACAAGCATATTTCTTTGTGTATTCGTCTCATATTTGTAGGACAAGAGAAAAAAAAAATTTCTGAAGGACATAATAATCCCTTGACATACAAAGAAGACCGTATAACTAAAATGTTGTCACATTTGTCCGCTTCCCTTTCACTTCCCTCTCAATAGAAGTGCAGATAGTTGGCCAGAGGAGAC
This sequence comes from Perca flavescens, assembly GCF_004354835.1. Lineage (NCBI taxonomy): Eukaryota > Metazoa > Chordata > Actinopteri > Perciformes > Percidae > Perca > Perca flavescens. The sequence continues at coordinate 17,912,091 of NC_041335.1, read as the reverse complement.
ACAGACAGAGGAATACAAAGCCTGGAGAGTCAGACACACACAATGTGTTCTGTCAGGGAGACATCATTAGAGGGGACAACTCGTGCGCTTCACTGCCTCGGTGCTCAGGTGTCGACGGGCTACCTTTACTTCAGGGACAACAGTCACCTTACAACATAATGGACTATTAATAGAGGGTAGAGGCAACAGGCGTCTTTCCTTTCTTCACAAGCTCAAGCAGGACTTTGGCTACCATATATCGGTGTCAAATTGCACTGCCGACAACAAAAGAAAAAAAGTGTGTTGTAGACTGTAGCATTTTCAGGTTGCTTTGATCAGATATTTCTGCAAGCACAATCAGTAGAGAATGTTCTCTATCCAATCAAAAAAATAAATTATATTTATTAAGATTACATTTTGTATGACTATTGGAGCGACAGGGAAGCTTCTTGAGTCAAAATTTTGCATAGCAGTCAGAAGACCCAGACTCAAACTCCCCGTACCAACAATAATTCACTTTGCAAAAGAGCATTTAAACAAGCGCAGTCAATCCCTTCCTGCTTCACAGCCAACTTTGCTCTTTAACCTCCCAGTGTAAGATGGCATTTGAAAAGACAATTATCCTTGAGGAATCAGCTTAGTGTCACATGAATTATTTTTATTACTGCAAGTAATTACAGTTTGCATTAACAAGCTAGAAGTTTTATTTTTAATCATATCAAATTTGTGAAGGCACTTAAAATTTACAGTCACTGCTTTGACAAATAGTACTTTTAGCAGAGGAAGGTTAACTCCAGTGGGCACCTTCATTCTGCTGTGAACCATTTCATTAAGAAAACTGGGTCATACAGGGTAAACCAACAACTGTTGCAACTAATACTTCATTTCTCCTTTTATGTGGATCATGCATACAATATATACAGGTGGTTTGGGGCTTCCTGGTGTGGCATCATGAATTGCTTCATACCCATCTCAAAGTACAAAAGGTCCAAATGTTGGGTCTATTCATGAAATGATATTCTGGGCAATAAAGACATTTTGGCACAAAACACAATGATAATCAATATTAAGTTTAAATAGACAAAAGCAGTAAAGTTAAAGCAAGCCAGCTGACTTAACATGCAAGAGCCCAGCAATGGAAGCAATGAAAAGTACCAAGCTCTGGTGTGACAAAATAATCACAACCCAGAGGCTGGCTTGGGTGAAAGCTCTGAAAATGCTAGAAATTGGAACTTAAAGTTGAGACTATTTTGTTACAAATACAGTAGCTACTGTTCCCAAAGTCAATACTGAACTTCCTCAGACTAGACCATGTAACAGTCAATTAACATCACAGTACATTAGACATAATCTGACAATGAATAAGTTGTTGTGAAAAATTGAGTTTGGATTTATTTTTAGCCGTTAAATAAACAAGACTTAAATACTCAATTGAAGTTACTAATATGACCTAGTAGTCTAATCAGACCTTCATTAACCTTCACAGTATACAGGACTCTTATGTGTTGAGGCACACTGAATGTGTTTAGTGCTGGGAGAAGGACTAAATGTTGTTTGTCATGCTTTATGATTCCTTTTGTGGTGCCTCTACCATGGATGTATTAAGAGCCTCTACACCATATAGAAACATGACTCCCCTTGCAAGAAGCACGTCAGCCACAGGTGGCTATTGTAAAGCTAACGTTAGCTCGCATCACTGCGTGATCAGAGTGAGGACAGATGATAATGATAGCGACCATTTCTTGCATCTCGTTACAGTGATCATATGGAGCAGCTTGGCTTGGTAACGATGAATGAATGCATTTCGCAGAAATAATAATACATGACGTTCATAAGGAATGCAATTTTGACACGGTGACATTGACATAAAAATAGATAATTAGAACGTCGACTTTACTAACGAGCTACATCTTTAAAGACCTGTTGTAGTATCACTGAGGAGCAAACAGCTGTTACCGACTGAGTCTAGCGGGCTAGCTTGCTAGCTAACGTTAACGTCTGTACCAACTAGACGCATTTATGTCACTTTATTGAATTAGAAGTCGTATTGCTAATGTTGCCGTGTGTATGTATGGATGTGTTTGTCAGTGCCTTCCTGAACCATACAGTCAGTCAGAGTAAAAACGTCCACGTTTTTGTCACTGTCAGCTTTAGCTAAGTAAACAGACAGTTGATTCTGCCCGTTTGACAGCTAGCTTTAGCCTGATGCTAGCCAGCTGAGGCAGCCAGCAGTCATGATGCGCCGACACAGAAATATGACTCGCTTAGTGTCCAATTGGCGTTGATTTTAAGATATATTGCATATTGTGTCTTCAACATTTACCTGTAATATGAGAGCAGGCCATTGCTGAGGACAAACCATCGCCGCTGGTACCCTTTCAAATAGTTGGTCCATTTAAAAAGCCAGCCTTTGTAAGTATCCGACCCTGGGGCCGGGGCCGCGGCAGAGGCGGGTGCCGAGCCCTTCCCTTGCTCGCTCATCCTCCGCTCCGCCGCACGCCGAAGGATGCGGGATGAACCGGGGACAGGGGCACTACCCCACCGGGACAACCGGGGCGAGTACGTCTCGACACTGACGAATGAGCTAGACGGAGGAGGTCCCGGTCTAGGGCGAGAGAAACACTATGAACCCTTTTCACATGACGCCGGAATGGACACCAAAGGAAGGACGAGAAGTGATGCCTACACTTTGCTGAAGCAGACTGCAGAGGAGCACAGAGCTGTACTGGATAGAAAAGAAATCCCAGCAAACATTGAGACGTTGAGTGTCCGTTGTTTGAACGTCCAATCAAGACGTCGCGTTATGGTTCAAAAACAGTTCCAAAATGAAAGTCTTGCAGACGTCAGTGACGTTACCTGGCCGCCAGCTGGACGTCCTCCCGGGACGATCAAGCGACGTCGAACTATAGCTAAATCGTTACCATATGATATATTACCACGACCAATCAACTAATATTGCCAATAAGGAGTGTTGCCCTTAAGGTAAACTTCTCCCAAGTGCGATCAAACAGCTTGAAAAAAATGCTTTCTTGCTCTTAAAAACAACGTTTGTAGACATAATTGACTTACTGAGGGTGTAGGCAGGGGCGGATTATCATGACCATGGGCACTGGACACAAAATCGGAATGGGCCCTCCTTTATCCCCTACCCACATACACACGAACGCACGCACGTGCAAGTATATAGTAGCCTAGAGGTCCACTATGGCAAAGAGCGCACAGTGCTTACAGCCCATCACAGGGAAATACACAATCTAATAGGGTACAGATATGTATACAAACCAATACATTAAACGTAGTGGATTACCATTTTGAAAAAGTGTGAAAACAAATATCCTACCTACAATTTATCAAGACTGATAATGACTATAACAGCCATTCTCGTGGTGCTACTTGTCTTTTAGTCAATCTGCTGCACAACATGTCATAAAAACCACCTATTCCAGAGTCTCTGCTGATGCGGGGTATTTAACTAGCTCCTCTGTTGTGAAACGAAGAGGCCCCTCTTTCAATGAGAATTGTTTTTTACTTTGCCACTCAAAATATTTCCCCACATTGGAGGATTCGTTAACAGTCTTACACAGAGAGCCATCATCAGCCCCCCTCTGATATAGGCCTGTAGTCTGGTTAAAGAAACTGTAACCTCTGGGCATGTTTTCTGAACAGATTGACAGGTCAGTGCAAGGGCATAAATCCCAGGAGGGTCTGGGGGGGTCAGGACCCCCTCCCCCCATCTAAAGGTTGTCCCACCCTAGAAATATCATTAAAACAATGCTGCGTATTGTAAATAACATAATGATGTATACTTGAAATATATGTGTAAGTAGTAAAAAAACACAAACCCCAAAAAATGCTTTTTAGGTTTAGAAACATTTTGTGTTCCCCCTCCCTTGCCTCACAGTGGTTTGGTCCACTGACTGCTGTAGTTAGGATCTGCACTAGAATCACAGTCACATCGGGTAGTGACAGGAATGTAGTAAGTAGGCTGTTCAAGGCTATTATTCACATTAAACATTGGATGAAGTTTTTCTTTTCTCAAATAGAAATGATGTAATGAGTAATTAATGAATTAGTCATGACAAAAAAGTTTGTTATGTTAGTGTAGTATAATGTAACGTTACTAGCTTGTTTAATAGCTTTTTGGATAGAAATGCACCCACTACAACTATAGACTGTTAATACCAAAGAATTTCTAATAAGGGAAGAAGTTTCACTCTCTCGTTACTTCCGGCTTCTGAACTGGTTGCAGTTACACCAGAGTTCCAGATAGGGGGCGCTCACAGGCATGTGCAGAATGAATGGGACTCTATGGAGCTATACCCCTCAAAACCCACTTTTCTTAGGATATAATTTTTTGTCTAGTAATTTGAATGAAAGTGGCTTTTTTGTTCTAAAAAGCCTTGTAAAATGTCAATGACGTCATACACATATACGGCCAGAGATACTGCTTTACGGCAAGCTCTGAGTCGTTTCCTTTGTTCTCTCGAGGCATCGACAACACAGCTGACAGGTTAGGCTCTCCCTGTCTATACGCGTGCTAGAAATAGGTTTGCTGATGTTTTAAAGACCACGCCGAAATATTCACTCTGACATTCTGGTTCTGCTTTGGATGCCGTCAAGTGGGATCTCCGATCGTAATCAGTCCTTCACTGACCAATCAGCATTCATTAGCAGAATGCTAGCGTGCTATGGGCAACAACAACTCACCCTGTAAGAAATCAAAAGGACATAAGTACTCGTTCATTCAACTTTCGACCTATAATCCATGTTGAACTTGCAAAAACTACAATCAAATCTGAGGTTTCTCAACAACAATCGGGCGAAAGAGACAAATTTAGCCGTCTAGCTCCATAGAGTCCCATTTATTTTGCACTGGACCGTGATCACCCCCAGTGGAACGCTGGTGGAACTGCAAACAAATTCGGTACAATGGGGCTGAATAGGAAGTGGAATGGCTTTCCGTAGACCGGCTTTGTTAATACTACAACTAACGTTACCACGGTGATAAGCCTAACGTTATGTGTGTAAACTGATATTAGGGTTAATATTGAAGATCTACAGATGTGTTTTTCTCAATATGAAGTTAAGTGGCTGATCAGTTAAATATATATCATCTGTCCCAGACGAAACCTAATATTTATGTGGAGGACGCAAGATCATTTTATAATTATAATATGACTACATGGTGAACCTATGAAACTAACTCATATTTAGTCAATCTTAAAGATTTGTGTTGTTGTTGCCCAGATAAAACGACAGAGAAAAGAAAACCAGACATAAGATCCTCATATCAAGACAATTTGGTAACATCTTTCTAAGAATGGGTGCTTATGGAAATACTAAGGTCACTATGTCACAGGCAAAGGAAACAGAAAGAACTGAAGAACAGGGAGACCAGGGACAGTCAGGTGTAGAGTCCCAGGTAAGTGTGTTGAGCTCAGTTCATATTTTTGGAGGTGTGTCCTGTCAAGGTTTAGCAGATGAGCTTTACCAGTGGCTCACTAATTTACATTAGGCTATGATCAGCTAATTTAACAAGTGTACAAAAGCATTGTATTTATTTTATATTGGGACACTTTTTCAAAATAAGTCATTATATTTTAAGGTATTTTTGTGGCTTGATTGTAAACAACTTAAAAATAAATGCATGTTTTTAAAGAAGAATATTTTGGTCAATTTAGTCAGCTTTTTCATTGATTCAACAGAAACATTGAAAAGAAGGATAATGGTACAGTCTCCATGCTACACTAATGATAGTATTAAGACTTTCCTCTGTGTACACATGTCCTCTACGAGTATAATTATGGCTGTATTATTTGTGTCCCCTTCAAAAATTGCTCTTCTGTAGGGGGACCGAAGCGGGAAAAGTGTTGCTTTAAAGCAGGGGCCTTCAACGTTTTTTTAAGTTAAGGACCCCTTAACTGAAAGAGAGACGGTGCAGGGAATTCTTTTTGCTTCTGATCTGGCTCTTGATAACATTGCTTTACCACAAGGTGGCAATGGTGTTAAAATTATGTTAATGTGGTGTAAATGTACAGGATTGAAAAGTGACCAGAGTAAGGTTGTTATTCTCAAATGCATTTAATATTTCATCATGTGTCCAAAAAATAATAATACTCACAGTACTAACACGGTAAAAATAAATACAAGTTATGTTTCTGATAAAAAACGGTAGCCCTTTTTATTTGGAAACGCACACAGACAAACTGATGAGAACTCATGCTACACACAGTTGCTGCTACATATTTCTTTTTTTGTACAAGAAAAAAACAAACACAGCCATCTGCCTGATTGAAGGGTCCAACACCACATCTTGGAGCGATCATGAGCTTGTGCTCTCACATTCTAGTGAAAAACGACCACATTCACTCCACTCAGCTGCTCATTACAGTGTCAGAAAACCATGTACTTTATTACAAAAATTAAACACAATATCAAATTTTCACATCAGTGCAATTAAACCCTGACCTGTTGGCTCTACCAACAAAAGCATGCAAATCAATTACTCCATGAATCACTCTTATATACAATAGGTCTGCTTACTTTCAGTGCAGCCATTTTCACAAACTACCTATTGTAACTAGGCCTAATTAAATAAAAAAGTAACTATTAATCTCACAACATTACCAGTTAGATACTATTCAGATACTGATATGAAAGCTTTATTAAGGTTCCCTGTGATGCACTCATGGGGTGTTTTTGTGGAAGTCATCAAAGGGGCTGTACTCAAAATACTGAAAAAAACAGCGGGCTGGGATTGCTTCCACACAGCTCTCACAGACCATTTCTCAATACGTGAAACACCTATGGTTTTTTGAAGCTCAGATTACAACACACACAGAGGTAGTGTGACTTCATTCTCTGCTCAGGACACATTACTCCACTATATCTTTACATGCTGCTATAATTCTCAATATCGAGGACAGCCCCTTCAAAACTGCAGTGGGTAGAATGCAAAAAAAATGGCAGAATTAGAAGTAGAATGAAATATCTTCCAGCAGCTCTCCCTCTCCCTTTTTGTCGCAAGGGCAATGCATGCGCTGAGCAGCCAATGGGAATGCTCTATCTCTCTTCAATGACCTTTGATTGACCAAAGTCACCCGTGACGGCTAGATATTCTGAAGCCTGGAAACAGAGCCAAGAGAATGTGCAGAAGTCTAGTTTTCTCTCATGCCACTCAAATTACAATATGCTGAAAGATTATTATGGAATTCTTGCCCAACAACGGCAAAAATAAAGTGCCTACCACAGCTTTAAGCTCTGCTTCTTTATTTCTGCAGGATATCTGAGCACAAGTAGATGGTCTACTTATATGTGAGGCATTTTTTATATAATATGGTGGTACATATAGTCATACTGTCATCTCTGTGAGATTTTATTGCTCCTTCCTAATCCAACGCTTCTACATCTACGTCTCTTATCTTGCTGTCTGTCCTTTGCTTGCCTGAATGTCAGCTTTCAAACCTGCCTCCCTGTCTTGCTTTCTTACTCTTTCTCTCTCACACACACAAACACACACATATAAACATCCACATGACAACAACCATACAGGGGTTTGTTTCAGGCTCTGCAGCCTCCTGCAGGTCCCCTGTTTCCTGGATTTAACGTATTCATCAGAAACAGACACTGAATGAGAGGAGGGAGCAGATGAAAGCCACACAGTACATCACGATACGGACTGCAGCATTTTCTGCTGCTAGACAACCTTAAAACCTCCTTTGCCTGAACAAACATCTCTCACTGTAAGCCAAGGTTGAAATGGGGAAAAAAATGCAGGCTACTTCTCAGAATCTAAAATAAAACACAATCTAATCATATCTATTTTAAGATAATCCCCCCAGAAGTAAAGCATTAACTATTCTTTTGCTCTGTATTATACTATCTTGTTAATTAACCCTCAAACAAATCCAAATATGTCAGATATGAGCGTCTGCTCTTGACCTTACTGAATATGACAAATTCAAAAGGAAGACTCAATGATATTGCTGCCTCTCCGTTTTGAGTCTCAATAACACAGCTTCCACCCTGTCAGGCCCAGCTACAGCCACAAGACAACCCTCAAAGAGACCTGCGTTTGGGTATTTTGAGAAGCAAAGCCTCAAATGAGTAACTGTCTAGTTGATGAGAGAAAAAATAACTGTGCTATGCTAGTCGTATTGGTTTTCCCTTGCTCTCTCTCCTACCTCCTTCCTTGCATTAACACATTTGGCAGGATCTGACTAGGAAGTGGTCGGATGATCACGTGTGAAATTTGAGTGTCTTTTACAGCGCAAGACTAATAAACCTATCAGCTCAGTAAAGCAGCAGGCCACAGGGTATTTTTCCAGCCATTTAGATCAAAAGTTCTTTTTTCTCCGATGCCGCTCCACTCCTGAGGGGAGAGGGTGGCGGGAGCTCTCTGGGTCACATGATGGTGCAGCGGTTCCTCTGTAGCGCCCCCTGCAGACGGATGGAGGTGTGGTTCTGGCGCATACCCCGTGCCACGGCGATGCCCAGCAGCTCTTTGAAGAGCAGGATTATGTGCCAGTTAAACTTGGCAGAGCACTCCACGTAACCGCACTTCCAGGTCTTCTTCACCAGGACTGACACCGCCCTGCGAGGCATGAAGCGCTGCCGCTGCAGATCTCTCTTGTTGCCCACCACTAGGATCGGCACCTCACTACTGCTGCCTTCCCTGCAGGAGCATGTGAGAGAAAAAAAGAAAAGAAAAAAGGGTTAATTTCAAAAAAGTACAGTTACTATTTTGGTATCTGTCACAGGGTTGGCTGGGCGTGTATGTCTGTGTGCAGTTTTGCCCTTCCTTCTGAGGTGTGCGGGGGCGGACTGGAGGATTAGAGCTCACAGGCTCAAGGGGCCTCCCACCACACTCTGCAGCAACTGGTTTACAGCATTATGAAGTGTGAAAATGTATGAATACATTTGTGACTCTAGACTTGTATATGTAGCCTAATGCATAGTCCTACAGTGTTAATGAAAAACAACATCCAGATGGACATCATCAAGTCCAACTATTTCCAGTAACCCCTGACTGGTGGTGGTTTGGAAATCCAATCTTATGCTCTGCTTAAAAAGGAGACTAAGGCATTGTAAAAAGGAGTTACTACAGTAGAGGAAATCCTGGACTAGATTGTAGAGCAACTACCATAAAGGAAAGAAAGCTCATTATATAAAATGGATTTCTTACAATGAGATTCATTTTTGCTTTGAAGGATTTCTGTTTGGTTGGGTGCCAAAGAGGGGGGTAGCCTGGCTCCGCCCTCCTATGTATTTCCGCTCAATTTTCCTTCAGTACACCAAATCTTTACCGGTCCAATCAGTGAACAGAGGGAGTGGCTGAGAACGATGATGTTGAGGTCGTGCGCTAGTTTGAGTTGTAGTTCCGTAATGGCGGCGGAGAAAGATGCGAGCGAAGCCATTCGGTCCGTTGTGGCAACGCTGCCGAATATCCAGAAGTTAAAGCCTGAGCAAGAACAATCTTTGCTGAGTTTTGTTGGTGGCCATGATGTTGTGGCCCTCCTCTCGACAGGGTTCAGGAAAAATTTGATTTTCCAGTTCACTCTGTTAGTGGTGAAGGAGTTGGGTAATAGCCGAGACACACCAACCAGACGGCCAACCGTCAACAGAAAAGCCAGTCAGAATGATCAGTCGGGTCCCCGAGGTCCAAAAAACTGCCTCGGAACACACTGAGGCGACACCAACTTGAGAAACGTAATACGTCTCCATAGCAGCAGGCGGCGCTATTCTAATTGTTGCCCAAGAAATGAAAACCAGCAGGTGATTGGATGAACGCGTCACATGGGTTTGTTTTCTCCGGAAATTCAAAGTCAGACTGTCATGGCGGCTCGTTTAGAATACGATCTCATATTGTACTAAAATAGTTCACTGAAACATGCTTCTGAAAACATTTTAAGCAAGAAATAGGCCATGCAGTTCTTGAATCTGTCTTGATTTCAGCTCAACGAAGGTCAGTTTAAAAGATTTTCGTCAGATTTTGAGAGACTCTAGTCAGGCTCATTCCGCTCGCCGTTTCCGGGTGATACCCGACTGCCCTGCCTCCGACTGAACAGGTCAGGTCAGCCTGACGACGGCACGGAACACACCGAACAGACTTGAGTCACCGACCTCACCAGACTGTCCAACGGCTGATTATCGGCTTGGTGTGTCTCGGGCTTTAGGCTAACGCTAGCGATGCTAAACCAACGTCACAATTAAACGTTAGCGATTGGTTATGGCAGATACAGAGTGGCTCTGGGCAGGTCCAATAGTTTAAAACTTCAACAGAGTACCCGCCTTCAAGAAAGTTTAACACTTGTCAATGGAGAGTGGCCAGACTCTCTGTAGCCTACAAATGAAATGTACGAGAGTCTGGTAGGACCAGGCTAAGACAGGGGGTCTGAGATTTTTTTTTTTTTTTTTTTTTTAATGAAAAATAATAGAAAAACTACAGTAGGCCAAGTTGAATTCAGTGAGAACTATTGAAACTGGTAAATTATGAAACTTGAAGGAGCAGTGATGTATGTATGAAAGCACACTTGTTGAGCTCAATGTCAGCTGAGGTTTAAACTGTTAATGCTGCTTAACAATGTATCTCATCCTCTTAGTCTGAATAAATGTTTAATTTTGTTACATCGTGCCTCATCTTCTGACAAGCTCTTGCATGCTTATGCATATTTGCACGTCTGCCTTCACAGATGGACAGATAACTCGACAGAGAGGAAAGACACAGAGAGAAAATGTAGATTACAGTTTTGAAGCCCCTGAGGCAAAGTTCTTAAAGGTTGGGAAAACACATCGCAGTAATCATCTCACTTTTCTCCTTTTCACAAGTCAAGCTAACAGACTTAAAATAATAACATTAATAATATTTTCCCGTAGGCTGTATCGTTTGTAACATTAACGTTACTGTTTGTAACGTTCTTCCAATCTTCAAGGAAACGGCTAAAAACACCCTGTGCTCTCTTCACAGGCAATCGATGAACAGCCCAGTGTCCCGATGTGAACGACCAGACAGACGAACTGCAATTTGCCATACATACACAATCAATCAATAAATAAGTACATTTTCTAAAATACTAGTGTGTTTATTTTACCTGTATAGCCTAATATATGGAAATCTGTGCACCAATTAGCAATTTTTGTTGTAATGTGTCACAAATAATCCCACCTATTAGGGTACAGTTTTGTTCTAAGAAAGTCTAATGAGATCAAACAGTGTAAAATAACGATGGACCTTACTTTAGATTACGGTATATACGGATTCTGGTCTAATATGTCGCTAATTACCCAATAATAAGGATGTAACTGGGTTTAAAGATACAATATCCTGCCAGTTACTGTGGTCGGATAGTGACATGCATTAAATGTTCTGATGTCTTAAGTGGTATGAGAGTAGAGCATCGATGAAGCATGTATTTAGTATAGGCCTACAGTATATATTAGCCTATTAATAAGATTATTCACCACCTACAAACACCACGGGACTCCGGAGAGCATCCAGGCTACAGTATGAGGGACGTATGAAGAAGCGACCAGAGGTGACTCGACATGGTATGACATTTACTTAACAGTAGTTTTCTTCTAATAAGCAACAAATGACACTGAAAGACAATGCCTGATATTTTGTTTCTAATTAGAGTTAATTAGGGACTATAGTATATTTGGGGTTTAATATGGCAATATAAGCAGTTTCAAATTACAGCATAATTTAGGAATATTGTGTCTAATTAGGGTATAACTTTTTATTTACTGTCTAGTTAAGGACACATTATTTCTAGTTTGGTTTAATTTGATACAGTGTATGTCTTATTACATCATATTAATGCACTGTAAAATAGTGAGATAGTGAGACCAAAATATCTCCTCGTTTATCTGCTCAAGTATTTTAGAAGAACAAGATATACTGTATGTGTGCGAGTGTGTGTGTGGATCTGTGTGTGTAATTTTGGGGAAACTCAGGAACGATAGACCGAACACTGTCATAGTCTTCACTGAGCTGAAGGCAGGCTTCATGCTATAGAAAAGAAATAATTGAAAAATTATATTCTGGTTTTGAACTGATTTTGACGACTTTGTAGAGTATTTTAAGAATTAGTTGTTTTTTACAGTAAAGTTAAATAAACATCTATCTACAGTACAGCCACCCTGTGCTATAACAGCCTCCATTATTTATAATTTCAGTTTATATACACAGTATATGTCCCTTCTCCGCTCTTTCCTGTCCTTCTGCAGTCTGGCATTAGAGCTTTGTCCTATGAATACAGATTTCTCCTGTTTTCCATTAAGTCTTCCCTCCCCAGCTGCTGGTGATAATGGTTTTCTGTCAAGGGTCATGAACATTCATGACAACACATTTGCAGCTGCAGAAAGTTTGGGATGACCTGTGTACGGGCATTTTGGTCATGTACAATATAGCAGCACAAATGAGGCCATTCATTGTACTCTTTTAATATGTAAATATATGCAGGTATGCCAACAGCGAGGATGATATATAGAGCAGGTGATACTGTTTCATTAGTCTTTTTTCCACTAGTGTTGGGTTCTTTTTGACTCTTGTATTAGTTCAAAGCCAGCCAGGAGACCTTTATTGTATCTCCCTCTGGTTCTCAAGTATTTTTCTGCTGTGCTCTGTCCAATAAAACCAGAAATATCCTCAAAAAAATCTTTCACTGGCTAGTTACATCTCAGATGGCTCTCATACAGCAATGCAAGAAGCAAATGTCATTACTGAACTGTCAGGATGCAGGGAGGAGTGTGCTGAATTAAAATATATCACCACCACAAGCAGCCTATCTATCACTGTCACACTGTCACAAACGTGTAATTGTACGACTGTGTGGAAGGGCTGTGAAATTGCATGCTGTCTCCAGACAGATGACAAGGTGATGGCATTAGAAATCACCAGTGGGGCGCCCGGATAGCTCAGTTGGTAAAGCGGGCGCCTGTATATAGAGGTTTACTCCTTGATGCAGCGGCCGCAGATTTGACTCCAACCTGCGGCCCTTTGTTGCATGTCATTCCCTCTCTCCCCTTTCATGTCTTCAGCTGTCCTGTCAAATAAAGGCCTAAAAATGCACAAAAAATAATCTAAAAGAAATCACCAGTGAATGTTAAAAAGCTGTATGTCAGTTGTTGCATGTTTAGTAACAGTCTGACCAGCTGAGAGTGTGCTGTTGACCATACCTGTGCTCCACTATCTGCTGTCTGATCATCTTGACGTATTCAAAGCTCTCCACGCAGCAGATGTCGTACACCAGGATGTAGGCGTTGGCATTGCGCACACCTCTGCAGCGCAAATCCAGCCACTCCTACAGGACAGACAAAGAAGAGAAAAACATAAATGTACAAAAAAGATATACAGTATGACCTAGAGAATTTTTAGCCATGCTGCAGTAGAGGCGACTTTGGTCCAGACTAAAATATCTCAACAACTATTGGATAGATTGCTATATTAGGTACAGATATCCATGGTGTCCACAGGATGAATCCTAATGACATTGGTGATCCCCTGACTTTTCATCCAGGCCACCATGAGGTTGACATTTTTTGAGGTTGAGTGAAATGTTTTGACAAGTATACATGTTGGATAGATTGTTGGACTTTTGGTACACAAATTCCTGTCCCTGTCAGGATGAATTCTAATAACAATGCTGATCCTCTGACATCTATTGTCACCGGGTCAGAAATGTATTTTTGTCCAAAACTGCTAAACTAAAGACATTCCCATTAAAGGGGCTGTACTCAATATTCAGAATAAAACATGGTCTGGATTGCCTCAACACAGCTCTCACAGACCGTTTCCCAACTTGTCAAATACCGGCGCTAACGTGCACGCGCCAGTGACCTGGCTACAAAAACAAAGAACAGAAGCTCAGATTACAACAACACATAAAGGGAGTGTGACTCTCTGCTCAGGATGCCATTACTCCACTATAGCTTTACATAGAAAATATGTCTTAGCACTATTTAATGTTCTGAGTATCGATTACAGCTCCTTTAACTTCAGCTGTACTCGTTGTTTATTGCTCTTGCAGCTGATTTAGTTTATTTGAAACAATGGGAAAGTCAATGTGAGCATGTCAACATGTTGATATTACCATTTAGCTCAAAGCACAGCTGTGCCTAATTACAGCCTCATAGATCCGCCAGCATATAATGCACCGACTTATAGAATCCAAAAAACAGTAGAGAGATAGCTAGCAGAAAAGCATGTGGCATTGTATAATTACTCTAACACACCTTGGCTCAAAGTCATAGTTTGCCTGCCTCTGCTGCTTACCCTCTGTGATAAAGTGCAGTGAGTCAATGAAGTTGTAGTTGCATTGCTCTGGGAGTCCAACAGCCTAGAACAAAGTCATAAAACATGGTGACCGCCCGTCAGCAAGCACTGCACAGTGTTGTAGCTACACATGGTCAAGGACAGACTTTATTGCTTGTAAGAGATAAGCTAACACTTCTGTCAGGACAATGACAATTAACTCATACTACTGTGTAACTGTTGTTGCTGCTTGGCTGAGCTTTGTGATGCAGTGCACACACAGCAACATTTGTTTGATGGTAATGAGTTTCAAAGCACATGGCACAAGTGGGTACATTTGCACCTTACTGGGGGACAGTTGCTTCAATAGAAACACAGTGACCCATTCTTCTATTCACGCTGTGTCTCCCGGAGCTCTCACTAACCCTCTGCCACCCTCACCGCCTCCAACTGCATGCAAAGAATTTATAAGCTTTTGATCTGATAAAAGAGGGGGAGGAAAATAAAGAAACTTCAGGGGGTGGGAGAAAAGATCTGCTGAGGGAAAACAAACACAGCCCTGAGAAAATGTTGAAAAGATGAAAAAAGCAGCAGTGGATCGAGGGATGGGCAGACACGGTGTCAACATAACCTCTGGTGTGCACGCACACTGCTAATGCAGGGCCAGGAGACTCTGAGACTGACGGGAACTGTGTGCAGTTAATTTGGTTCTATTCTATTCACTTCGATGTATACAGGCAAACAGGGGATACTTTATTCTGTGCAAAAAACAATAATGTATGACTGTATCTATACTGAGGTTGGACATAATAGTGTCATTATTTCAATAATTTCATCATGGGGGATCTTAAAGGACTATGTTTGACATGTAATATTGTCCTCACTGTGAAGTTGCCAGGCAACCAGTGGAGACTTAACGAACTCACTCATCTAATTCTCGGGCAAGAAAACAGAAAGTGTTTTCCCCAAGATGTTGATCTGTTCCTTTAACTTTTAAGTAGTTAAATCACCAGCATTTATCAGTTCTAAGTCGTGTCTAAATTTTGAGCATATTTAGCAAAAAAACAAAAATATTTGGAAAAGATTGAATAATTTCTCTGCACAAAATATCTTTCTATCACACACTTTACACACAAATATAATCCTCTGTATGACCACTGCTGAACAATGTTATTTTTCCATATGTTGTCATGATTTTCAAATCTGTCCTGCTTGACATACAGTAGTAGATAATTTGGCTTTGTGTTTTTTGACTGATGCACCTGCACCCCGGGCACAGATGATTTGGCCTTTTCGGAGCTCTGTTTGTTGCATTGTGTTGCTTTGAAAACTCAAATATCAAAGTGCTGATTATGAGACCTCTTTTCATTTTGATGCCTCTATTTAGCATCAAGCTAATTTGACCCTCTGTAGCAGTGTTGGAAGTGGATGGAAGTGATTTTCCATGTGGTGTTTACATTATTTTTTCTACCTCCTGCAACAGTTTGCACTACTTGAAATAAGAATGCGAGACATCTAATTACATTGCTCACAAGGTTGGAGAAAATGTGCTTTTGAAATCATCGTATTGTACGGGTGATGAACTACTAATTTGTGACGGGAGGCTAAGGGAGCAGGCAATGATCAGTGTAACTTCTAATGATGATAACGCTAACACATCTGTCAGCGAGGAAAGATTTGCCTCTATTTAATTTTGATGAGGGCGTTTGTGGGTTCGTGTTTAGGTGTGAGGAAGAAACAGCATCACACATCAGCTGGGAGATAATGAGGCCATACAGGCATGGAGACAAACATGTGGCACGAAGATCACTGCCATCCAAAATTAAAAGAGAAGACAGAGGAAGAGAGAAAGTAATGGTGTTGAGAAAACTGGTATAAATGTGATTATTTTCCCCCTCCAAGTGGGAATTCTATTGTAATTTCTTCTTGCTGCTTTTATTGAGTGTCCAATACAATTTCAAGTCATGAGAAGCACCTCAGAAAATATTCACCTATTTTTGCCACACAAACACAACATAATTGCTGTCATAACAAAGCATAATATCACAGCTCACCCTTTTCTTATAATTGAGGCAATTTATGACATCAGAGGCACGCATTGGCTTCAGTTGCAGCCTCACATCTCTCTGAGGCTAAAAATAGCAGCTTGTGTTCTCATCTCATATCTCTTTGTCATTCGAGTCCTGTTTACAAATGTGGAGGAGGGACTAGAAACAGCAACACTACTTCTCCAAATCCAAACAAGAGGCAAAATAAAGAAATAAAGAGCTCAGAGGACAAGACGGTGCAGCAAAATATGGCTGATAATCTGAAGTCAAAAGATTTCAAAATGCACGTGTGGGCATGTTTATTTGTGTGTGAGTGTGTGCTTGTGGGAGCGTGAATGTGAAGTGTGGTGCCACTGTCTGTATCCAGTCGGTCTTCAGAAAGCACCGCACACAAAAAGAGCATCTCATCCTTCGCTCCTCAAGAGCCAAACAGATCATGTTTCCCTGACAACTGCAGGCCTTGGCCAGTTTTTAGCAGGCTATGGTAAAGCTATCACGTCTCCTGATATTAGTGGAGGCAGCTTAACCGTAATGAGTGGTTGTGATGGATCAATACTCAGGCACAGGAGGGAGGCCAGTGTAACCTGCTGGGGGAAGGGTGCTGAGCAATTAGAGATAAGTCACACGCAGGCCACCGTGGCAGATTTGCAATTAATATGTATTACATCCCCTGGAGATGAAACTCCCATTACTCATCGGTGACCTATGCCAGGCCACCATTAAAATCTGTAAATTTTATTGTTCTTTTGATTAATGCACTTGGACGGAGAGGATTTTGGCTCTTGGCTGGTTTCTTGCACTCAAACACAGAATCATAATCACAGTACAGCTAATCTTTGGAAATATAGTCATGAATTGTTGATTTTAAAAGGAGCTAACAAGGATTCAGAAGTTCAGACAGCTTTAAAAGAATAGATCGACATTGTCGCAAATTGGCTAATTCGCTTTCTAGTTTGAGGAGAGTTTGATTAGAAGATTAATACCACTGTGAATGTGAGTCGGTTAGCTTAGCTTAGCACGAAGACTGGAAACAGCTAGCCTGATTCTTCCAAAGGTAAAACATCAGCCTACAGCTCACTAATTTTCATCTTATGTCTCATTTGTTTATTCCATACAAAAAACAAGAGAAGAAATTAACATTTGTGGTTTTACAGAAGGTTATGTGCAGGACTATTTCTTACGGCAGTAATAACAAACAAGATAACATATTAACTCAGCCTGTTCTTATGAACAATACGTTTGAAAAGCTATGACAAGATAAGCACTGTAATTCATATGATTTCCACGTTTTCTTTTTGCTGTGCGCACCACATTGATTGCTGCTGTATTAAAACGCTGCTGGCCGGAAGGTGGATGGGTGGATGAGTTGATGGGTGGATGAGTTGATGGGTGGATGAGTTGATGGGTGGATGAGTTGATGGGTGGATGAGTTGATGGGTGGGCGTTAACACACAGGACTTTCAAGCCAAGGGGTGGAGTTTGCAAAACATAAGACTTTCCCCCAGGAAATGCATGTTCCTTGGGAGTGTTTTAATAAAACCACTACTTTTTCCTAAACATTTTTTTTTTTTAAGATAATTTTTTGTGCGTTTTTAGGCCTTTATTGACAGGACAGCTGAGGAAATGAAAGGGGAGAGAGAGAGGCGGAATGACATGCAGCAAATGGCCGCAGGTCAGAGTCGAACCCGGGCCCGCTGCGTCGAGTTGTGACGGAGGTCTAATAATTTTGCTTACAGTAAGTTCCTAAATTTATAATAATAATAATATTTAGTTTAATTTTACAAGACCACCAAAACTTTGACACACAAACACTTAAATGGTTGTACACCTTAAACAGGCTTCATAGATGCACACATCATATTTCTCCTGCGTCTGCAAGAATCAAAATGACGTGTGACATGAAAAGCAATAATTTCCACCTTGTTTTCACAGACCGTATCGTCGGAGCTAACTGAGAAAAAAAAGAGCAGGAAAGGGAGAGGGAGCATTTTGTGTGGGAGGAAGTCATGGAGACACATTGTGGCTTAAAAAAAATAAAGATAAAAAAAGAACAAGTAAAATCATTGCTGAATCCGGTCAGGTTTAAATCCATCTGTCATTGTATCCTATTGACACTGTGGCAGATGCTCTCTAAATGCAACACTATCAGCAAAACAGACAGACATACCGCAAAGCAAACAAATAATTACAACCTCACTGTGAAATAAAGAAATCTTGCCTGTCTCCAGCATTGGAAGGATAAAAATGTCTGTCTACGTGATAAAAATGGGGTCACAAGTAGCCTGTCTGCCTGAACATCACTGCTCTACTTTCAAATATAATCTGAACTGATGCGAAATTGCCACGCTGCATAGGCATGGAGGCGTACTGACTCACTCCATTCTGCAGCTTATTCATCACAAATTTCAGAGGACATTATAAAACCTCATGTGGTAACCCTTACTTCCACAGTGTCCATTAAACTCTGTGCAACCTTTCTAATTGACTGCAGCGAATTCCTACTGTCTCCTCTGTTTTGTTTTATTCCCAGCAGTGTTTCAGGAGAGAACTGTGCTTTAATTTAATTTGCTTTGTACTGCAACTCAATTTCAATCAGCTTTCTTTTGAGCTGTCCTCTGCCCCCGACGCATGTTACGTTTCTCCAGCCACAGGGTTAATACAGAGCAGGGCGGTGAGTAAAAAAACAAGCCCCACGTCTCATCACTGCTCCCGCTGTGTGAATAGAGGACGTCACCAGGCGAAGCAAGAGAATGTCTTTAGAACAAGCAAGACATGACAGGAGCAGAGAGGAAGAAGTACAGCAGGTCTCGCAGGGTCGTTTCTCAGCAAATGAGTAACCATAAATCTGTCTGATAGAAATGTTGTGGCGGCACTCAGCTAATGGTTTCTTTCTGCCTGTACAGTACACCTTCCACAAAGGGCCTCTGGAATGAGCATAAAATGTCCACACAACATGATATGAAATGATGAAAGCTGTGTGACTCAAACTTTGGGACTCCCACACAAACTCATGAGACTCATTTCTGTCTTATTTCTGCTTTCTGCTCACCTCCCAACTTGTTCACTAATGGGGGTTAAGCACCATTTAGCAGAAGAAAGGAAACATTCAGTCAGAATGTCTTTACTGTGAGCAGGAAATAACGAAGCACCCTGCAGACCTCTTAACACTCCCTAACAAACCGTTACATCTAATAGAACGGCTATATGTAACTATGCAGCAGCCTGACAGGGTGAACGCTCTGGCCTCTCAGCCCGCCTGTCAGATGTTTTCTGTGTTAGCTCCAGGCTTTCTGAGCGCACAGCAAACCAACACTTTGGGAGGCCTCTCATTCAAGCTGCTCTTTTTTTGTCTTCTCCCTGGCCTGATCTCATTTTCTCAGTGGCCCATTGTCTATTGTAGATAACAACAGCTGTTCTTGGTAGCTGACGCAGAAGGGGAGAAAGCAGCAGCAGCGGAGTCAGGTGTGGTGACCTTGGAGAGCTCTATCTTGAAAGCATCACAGCCTCTCCACTGAGGCTGCAAAGGAGTGAAGAGGGGCTTGGAGTGGGCCATGTTGTTTCAATACACGCACACCAAATTCAATTTTTTGGGGTGCTTTTTTGACTGGTAAAGATAAAGAGAGAAATATCTGAAAGGATAGGATCACTTTTTTTTTCCAAGTCTTAAAACAACACTCACCTGCACACATGTACACTGAAACCGGTTCTGCCTGCAGAAAATGTTCCTCTTTTACATTCTGGCTGTGAAGAGATCCCTTCAGCGATTTCAATGTAAGTGATGGGGTATAAGTTCAGATGGAGCTAATGAGGGTTCAGCAGTCTGAGTTGATCAAATCAAGTGGATACATAACAAAGTTACAGAAGCAAATTCTCTATTTTTGTTCCCACAGTGCTTCATTGCTGAACTGTAGTGCATGGACATTTCGGACTAAAAGAATGTCATTTTAGAAGATACCCACTTAATAAGTCTAAGTCACTAACACTGTTGAGGCCTCATATTGGCTTTGGCGGAACTTTAAAATACATATTTGCACAGAGGACAGAGGATTTGTCCCCCATCAAGGCCAATATGGACAAGATAAACAATTACAGTGTCCAATAATGCTTTTTAAGATAAGACAAGAGAGAATGTATCCATCTGTACACAGTGCAGTTCAGTACATAGAGGAATGAAATTGTGTTCCTCCTGTCCCTGGTGCAAAACAAAAAGAATGAATGATGCAACATTCAGTGTGATCGAAGCAAACATTCAATTTTAATTTGAGTATTGTTTTAAGACAGACTTGAACAAATGTGAACCTATACTTAAAAGTAAAAAAAAAAACTTCCAGAGAGAATTCCTTAATAGCCCCAATCCTTGGCGATGAAGAGGACTAGAAGTGACTACAAATCTTGGGCATTTGGATCTAGAGTTTTTGCTCTGATCCTGCATATCACGTGACTCCAACTAATGAGGTTTGGCATATGACCTGTGTCCACGAATAAAAGGGCAGTCTGCTCTATTTTTCAATTGGGAGTTTAACCAGGTGCTGTGGTGATGCAGCACAATCCTGCTATAATTTTCTGAGCATGTGAGCCAGCAACCCAACAACCACCACCAGCAGCATTATACTGTTACAAACTCATCTGCATAAATCTGACACTGAGGAAATGTTAGGATTAATGAACAATATGCAAGCTGGCATTCCTTCCTTATGAGGGGGTTGAGAGAGAGAGAGAGAGAGAGAGAGAGAGAGAGAGAGAGAGAGAGAGAGAGAGAGAGACAGACAGACAGACAGAGAGAGAAAGAAAGAAAGAAAGAAAGAAAGAAAGAAAGAAAGAAAGAAAGAGAGAGTGTTTACAACCTCAAAGTGAAGCTCTCCAAGGCTAAGTCAGTCGGGTCTCCATAGCAACTGGTAGACTAAGGACATCTTATAGTGATAGAGGAATAAATACAATTGGTGTTTTTCTCTTTGAGGAACACCATTGGTTGTGAACAGACGGGGGGGAATGGGGGGAAATTAAGATGTAATACATGAGTTTCAGGGAATCTGAGGACGGATCAGCAAAGCTTGTATAAAGCCTTCTCTATAGTAAAGTTGCATCTAAGTCCTCAGACAGACATTATACCTGACTGGAGCTGGATGGAAAGGAGGAGATTGGCGGGACGTCCAAAATCTTCAGGTCATACATGTTCCCGTTGAGGATGACGGAGGGTCTGTACACATATCTGGTCCTGGTCGGTGTGTACACCTCCGAGAAATCGTTATAGATGAACTGGCGGATTATAGAAGTTTTCCCCACTCCGGGAGCGCCGATGACTGCGATACTCAGCGTCTCCACCATTCCTGGAGCACGAGTTCAGCACCATGGACAGCGACGACAACAACAGATGTGACCGTCCAGAAACACAGCTGGCCACCGCTGTTTTGATGCTGCTCTGATGGAATTTAATCCACCGTTGCCTCCCCCCCGCCCCCTTGTTTGAACCAGCAGCTTCTAAATCACCTTAACTGGGTGCAATTAAACGAGTCGGTGGCCGAATAAATCCCCCACCAGTCGAGCAAAGCGAAGAAACTTTATCTCCGGGCTGAGTGAGAAAAGAAAGAAGCCATGCAGCTTGAAGGTTGTTAAAAATAAAGCTCAACCATGATCATGCAGATGGAGGGATTTTCGCTGCCTCTTCGATTCAACACAGAGAAAAAAAACTCTGGGTTTTTAGGGGACATTCCCAGGCGACCTCTTCCCTCGTGAGGAAGCGTAAAAGTCATTCCTTGTTGTTCCCGCATGGGCATAATCTCATACAGGCTAGACTCTGACCTTGCCCAAAACGCACAGGAGCCCTCGCGGTCTTCATTGAACGTCTCATCTGCACCTCTCACTCATTTCCACCGATGCACCACCGCCGCTCTTCTCTATCACAGGGAGGACGGGCGCACAGCCGCCAGCCTATACGCTTCCCACGTGTTTTGAAATTGCACACAACGCCATAATCGTGTTGTTTTGTCGATGACAGGAAGATGGATTCACATCTGCGTGACTCAGAAGAGAAAAGTCAATCCACACAGCATGCACACGCGCGTTTTCTGTAAAGGCATCTGGAGCCTATTAACGAGCACTGTGTGTGTATGTGTGCGTGCGTCGTTGGAGAGACATGAGCTGGTGAAGACTGCTTTCTCTCTCTCTTTCTCTCTCGCTCTTCCATCCCTTGCAATATCCCCTGCCCCGCTCATCCAATAGGATCATGTTGTGCGCAAGGCGTGTGGAAGAGTTGAGCTCCCATACGCTGCAAATAAATGGCAAGGAATAATCCATACATCATCTCAGTGTGAGGGTCATGGAGGAGCGACGTAAGACTGAACATGATATCTCTGAGGGACACGAGTTATTATTGGCTAGGGTCTTCGGGCAGGGCAGGGGCGATGTATCCCATCAATCACCCGGTCACACACCGATCTATACTCAGTGACAAGTCTGAGGAATAAACATCATGGCCCCTCAGAATAACCGGAGATAAGCTTGAAACTCGGCTAATTGCTGTCTAATGCGACACTTTCTAATAAGACACTATACGCGACGTCTATAAAGCGTTTACAATATTTGGGAGTCCAGGTTGGTGTTTAATCAAGACTGGATTGCTAACCAGGAAAAGCGGGCATTTGCGCAGCAGGAGCCCCATAACCCTCAGGGGCCCCAAAGCCCACATATTCAATAAGTCAATTGCAATGACTTAATAATGTGTAGCCTACCACTAAACCTACCACAATACCTGATGCACATAAGGGCCTTAAGCTGATGAGTCCCTGTCCTATAGAGGGGCTTTGTGTCAAAACAGTTTTAATACTTTCATTATTTTCATAAGTGTACATATTTTTTAATGAATGTGGGTTTACTCCTGTTAACACAAAGCAGACATGAGGACAGGTAGAATTAAACAGTGGGAACACTTTAGTTTCTGAGGCTACAGCAAATGGATTTGGGGGGGGGGCAGAAGAGGGCAGGTGGAATGAAATTAAATGAATTAAAGATTAAAAACACAGAGCAGAGCAAATGTCCTGCTGCAGGAGGATAAACACCAGCCAAATAAATGTTTCACAATCTGCAGCCCAAAAGTTGTTCTCATTAAAGGCTCAGAATCAATTGATCAACTGATTTCTTATGTGGTCATACCAAGTTGAAGTATGACATGAATTTACAACTCTGGATAAAAACACTCCGTTCTTATGCTCCTTTATGCGTTAGTTGTGTAGATCATGTATAGTTGTTAATGTTTTCAAACTTCAGAAGTCAAAAATGTAACTAAAATGAACTGGGTTCTGTGTTACACTCAGGGTCACATATAACCTTAAGGACACTGAAGTCATGTCCTCTAACATGGTAACAATTTCAGGGGTTTAACAACCTGGTTACTGTAGAAAAACTAACAGTTGTTGGATAATGTGAAGGCTGGTTCCACTGTTTTTTAGACTCATCAAGTTTAAGTTTGGTAACACATTCAGCATTTATATTAACATTTAATAAATGGTCAATTTTATAACACGCTACAATGTAGTTGTAAGCAGATATCAGGGCATTTTAAGTGTCTATTAGTGTACAGGTGTAAAGTGTTACTGTAAATTTGGATTCCTTTTATGCAAACAAATAAAATTCCCACGTTGAAGAAAATAATCTGTACATATAACTAAATAAAATACAATAATCACTTCCTTGGAATTAACTTAGTTAGTGGTTTGGAAGTCAATAATCGTTCCTTTATACGGCCTGAACCTTTACAATCACATAGGATCGCTATTCTAGATCCTTCATTAGTAGAAGAGACTCTTCCCAGCGTTGGACTACCGACTCCTCTCTGGTCAGTAAGTGGGCATTTTTGAATAGAGCCGACCTTAATCATTCACAGAGGAACACATCTGAAGAGGAGTGGACGATCAAAAGCTGAAAGGATGGCGGTACAAGGACGCAGCGGCTCATGGCACTCCATGGCTCGGTGCCTTTTTCCTGAGTTCTTGTTTGTTAAGATTTTTATTTATACTTCTGTTATTTATACTTCTACTTTTCTAGTGCAAAATAATTACATCAATACCTGTATAATGTTTACATTTATTATAGGTTTATACAAACTCTTATTCTAGTGCAAATTACATTGGATTTATTTATCTTACTTTGAACCCGTGTTTGTTTGTTCACAGTTTTTGTCTTTGTAATATTTTTCCTGTACCTCCTATTGCACTGATCAGAAGTAGCGCTCCTAATTTCATTGCATTTAATATTATGACAAAATCGGCTTTCCAATTCTAATTCAGTTCTATTAGATTATGCAGTGGAAATCCTGGTTAAGCTTTCCCGAGCAGCTCGGATTTTAAAAACTTTGTCACCGCTTCAGAGGAGCTGCCCTGCCTTGAAGGTGCACTCTGCTGTGGATAAACCTCAGACTTCACTCACGACTCAAGGGTGAACACAGAGAGACTTTGTATGCAAAGCTGCGAGGGCTGCCAAGTCTGTAACTCTGGAGCAGAAGCTGAGCAGCCCATGAGACGTGAACGCCTCAAAGGTCATCCACGATTATTAAGTATAGGGTGTGTGTGTGTGTGTGTGTGTGTGTGTGTATAAACAATGCACGCTGGCTTCTAGGGATTTTGGGAATGTGGACTTTCCCAAGCAAATAAAACTGAGATAACATTTTGCATCCTGTGACAGTAAGACTTTGGCACTGGCAAACTGCCACAAAAAAAAAATAAAAATAAAAATAAAATACTAATTGTCCTTGCGCTGCATTTTATTCTGTCAGAATGCCAAACACTAAAGAAAAGATTGATTATGGGAATTTATCAAGACTTTTAATAGTTATTTGATGTACACACAATGAACAAAATCAGGTCAATCAAAAACATCTGATTAAACATTTGATTTTTTATATATATATAATTTTTTTTTTTACAGCATTTCATAGAATCAGCTGTCACCACACAAAGACACACGCTAGCAATACACAGCCACCTCTGTTGTAATCTTACAAGGTGTTAACGTGGGCGCATACATCCTGTAGAGCCAATAAAAAGGGCTTCAGTGTAACGACTCTGAAAAGGAATCAAATTCATCTAGTCGAGCCTGCAGGTAAAACATTGACACTGGCTGTAGACAGTGTGCTTACCTACATGTACACTTATTACTCCGTGTTACAAACCATAGCATCATAAGTTTAGAGTTCTCTCACCTGAGCCTTCATCTCGGGTGGCCATGGTAGTGGAGAGGCTGCAATGAGGGTACAGAGAGAGCAAAGTGGCAGAGAGAGCCCGAGTGGCTGTCACTGATGCAGGGGGAAGCAGCAAATACAAAATCCTCATCACCTGAGGCTCTCTCACAGTTTGCCACATGAACGCTAACAATACTACAAACACAAATCAAACCATGGAATGATTAAGTAAGAGAGCAGGCAGTGGACGACTGCAGCTAGTCTATAAAATGTCCAAATATTGATGGAAAAATTAAAGAAACGCACACCAACAAACAGCATACATTCTGCTTTCAAGGACAGCAGAGGATCAGATCCCACTGCTAACTGCAGACACTAAAGAAAACTATCAAATGACAAAGACAACAATGATGTAGTTTGTAAGTATCTATGGGTCTGTTTTAAAGGCCCATCCAGCCACTTCACACAGGGGCACGGGGTAGGGAGAGTTAAAGCCTTTTTTCTGTTGCATTTTAATTGAAAGTACCCTAAATAAATACGCAGTGATGATTCACCTGCTGATTGCAGACGCTAAAAATAGACTCCAATTTGCAGAGAAGTGGGGCTAGATAATGATTAAAGAGCCTCATGCAGACACAGGAAAACAGCCGTCAGTCCCCAAAAGTATACAGGTCATCCCAAAGTGGAGGACCAGCTCAATGTGAAAGTGTTCAATCAAAAAATGTATTATGAGAGAATGTCCTGAAACTGAAACTTTTGTATAACAAAACATACATAACCGGGGACAGGATAAGGCTAGCCAAGACAGTCAACCAGGATTTTTCTTCAATCTTAGGAAAGAAAAACAACCAGTGACAGGTCAAAATGGAACAAAAATCATTAACCATCCCAATTTAAACAGCTGGATTGACATACAGAGTGCCAACACAGCAGGAAGTGGCTCCTGCACTGTATGAGGATGTAATATGGTCCGTGGGTCAGGGGAGGGAGAGCAGGAGAAGGTGCCAGGAGTCTGTGAGAGCAGCGGCCAGGTTGGTGGGCGGTTTTCAGTTCTTCAGCACCATCTCGTAGTTCTGGAAAACGCACTGGGAAACCTCTGGAGCTCTGCACTTAAGAGAGATCTGAGGGAGAAAAGAGTTGAGCAGGGTTGGATATGATTTCACTGTTAAAATGCAAGGTTTTTAAAAAGACTGTGGGACATACAGTACACAAACCATCAGTGACAAATCACAAAAGCTAATATTTTGACTTTAACATTGTTCATGTACATTCATGAACATTCAGAAGCTTATTTTAATGACAAGCCATTTACAAAATGAAGAGAAATGTTAAGCAGAATACAGTTTGCGTTAGTAAGAATGAGTAATAGCAGGCTAAACTGATTTGTGATTTAAAGGTCCCATGACATTGTGCTCTTTGGATGCTTTTATATAGACCTTAGTGTTCCCCTAAAACTGTATCTGAAGTTTCTTTCCTGAAATTCAGCCTTGGTGCAGAGATTGCAAGATTCCAGATCGGCCCATCTGAGCTTTCATTTTCTCAAAGGCAGAGCAGGATACCCAGGGCTCGGTTTACACCTATCGTCATTTCTAGCCACTGGAGGACCATAGGCAGGCTGGGGGAACACATATTAATGTTAAAAAACCTCAAAGTGAAATTTTCATGCCATGGGATGTTTAAGTCTTTAATAAAAATTGCACAACTTTGAGCAAAAAGAAAAAAAAAAAAAAAAAAAAAAAAAAAAAGTACTACAAATCCTCAAGGAGTTGAGATATCACGTTCATGAGAATGGGACGGACAGACAACCCGAAAACCTTATGCCTCTGGCCACAGGTGGCGCGGAGGCATAATGAAATATTTGGATTGAAACTCTCCTTAATTTAGTCTCATCAGACAAAGAGACATACAGAGAGAAATACACATAAACACACTAGAGAAAATAGAGGCAGCCTCTCCACTCTTTGATGGTGGTCGCAGCTGGGAGCAGGTTTAGGATTTGATAGTCTCACAAAGTGAGTTTTTTCCCTGTTAGTCTTACTGCCTCAGATCCAGAAACACGAGAAAGCTTGGGAATAATTGTATCAGGACAATTACTGTCATGATGGTGCACGTAATAAATATGAAAGAAAGCGATTCTGAATATTTCACTAATTAATTGCTGCACAATCTGTGTCATGGGAAAAGTCAACAAAACAACCATTTGTAAACTCAAGTGTTGTTCTTTCAGCTTTCATCACTGTCATTCCTTAGAATCACATTTGTTCCACTGAAAATTGTGTGTGTGTGTGTGTGTGTAAACAATGGGGGGGTTTGCAACAAAGACGTCCAACTGGGCTCCAACCAGAGACTTTGTGATAACATGATCAACGTCAGAATGCCCCCTATTTCTGATTGTGTTCATCTTGTGTTCAGAGTTCATTTTACTGGATAATTTGACTATGTATTATTTTCAGTTCGGTAAGCTCTCAAATGGCAGTTTCTTCCTGTAGTTCTGAAAATGGGATATAATATCAATATTTTTTAACGTCTATTGTCTATGTTTGAAACTCCAATATTGTTAGAACACTAACATTTTCTTTTTGAGACTGGCACCATTATTACAATAACCGTGATCAGTTATAAACCAGAGATTTGGTGAGTGACTGGTGAGAATTTCACACCAGGCTCCTCCCCGACTCAATGGATACCAAGAACTGCCAAAGGGGTGTGTGTGTGTGTGTGTGTGTGTCTGTTGTGGTAGATACCACAGAGCTGCAGTGGAATAAAGCAGTACTACTGCACAGCTCCTAAGTATTGCCTCTGCACACTCTGGGCTCCTTACTAATGCATGCTGTTGGCAACATTTTGGCAGCCGCTCTGCTGTCAGCATGGGGTGAGATGTGAGGAAATGCGGAAATGCGGATGCTGTAGCCACTGTGTGGAACCTGCTTATTAAGAGAGCTAGAAACTGCGGCATTCATTTGTTCAACTCACAGCTTGCTGCTAAAATAGTATTATTTTAGCTGTACACAGGCAAGGAAAGGGCAAAGAAGCTACAGTAATGATGAAGGAGGGTGTATCGCCAGAATGTGTGTGTATTGAGAGAAGTAATTCTTATTTTTATTCCAACTTTGTTTAATCATCCCAAGACAATACATTTTAAGTATCAAGGTGTGTACATGACTCATTTTTTTTTAAATGCTTTGATACAAAAACGGCAGTATTCTTTTCCACCAAAAATTTCCAATGAGAGATAAGACACATGGATTCACAACACTGATCATGTAATGCGACAAATCAGCCTAAAAACACTGCAGGAGCATAAAAGAGGAACTAGAGCCGCTGCAGTTCTCTGATGCACCTGTGCACCACTGTGAAAGGGCAAAGCAAAAGTGATAAGCATCCTAATCCTAACATTTGATTTACTTAAACACAACCTTGTTTGCTGAGCAACAGTTGTTTATCAAGTCAGAATTGAGTCTAATGGTTTAGACCTTGTCCTACATCATTAGATTTCTCCCTTAACATGTCAAATGCATGTGTTAACTAGGGGTAGGTAATATGTATAAAATCCTCTGTATACCGTGATATAGTTTAAATCAATTAAGAAACTTTTTTATGGATGAAATAACTAGACAGGCGTGTTGGTTTTTCGTTAATCCAGTTAATGTAATACTTGATAAATAAAAAGGTACTTCATTATATTGTTGCAAAAAACATTTAAAACCAAATGACAGCACACAGCAATCCTTCTCATCGATTTGTGAACACTTCCCACAAAAGGTCTAATTCTAAGATATTAAAAAGGGATAGATACCATGGTGATATTGCAGAATCTCAGAAGGAAGACAAATTGATATAATTTCACGGTATACAGGTCACTAGTTTTAACCCCAAAAAATTAAATCTCTGATGTGTAGAGGAACCACAGATAATTGTGTGTACAGCGGCCCTTGGCGTCCATTTCTGTGTTAAAGCTCACTTTCACCAAAACTCTCAGAATTGCTAGCTCAAGAGGTGAGAAGAAAAAAATCAGCATCATCAACGGTCACATAGTTACCATGGAAACAAGAGATGGAAGATGAGGACACAATGCTTCATGTCAGAAAGATAAGTGGGGTCCTAATTCTTCGCTCTAAAAACTACAAAGTATACATGAGCTCTGATGGAAGTCACTCAAAGGGGACATGAGAGCTACTGACTATTTCAAATGTGGAAACCTAAAGCTGCTATAATCCATATTTTAGTAAAGAGGTATCAAATGACAATGTGAACAGGGTCGCTTGAGGTGAGGAACCTACAGAGTTCTCACCTCCCCTCTGCAGAGATTTACATCAAGTTTTAGCTCATTCTTTAGCAGTCTGGCCCTCAATTTGACTGTTTTGATTCACTCTCACGGTTCTCAGTCACAGCACGCAGCTGTTTCAGGTGGCAACAAACAGGACTCCAAATGAATGATAATGTTGCTCTCTAACTGCTGGATTTGATAAGCAACAGTTTGCTAACAAGTTTGCCATATCAACTTAAAAAGGTGAGGACATGTCACTTGTTTGCTTTGCCTCCAAGTAGTCCATATTGCAGGTTTAAAGCGAGAGCTAAATGTTTTTCAAAGATGTAATAGTCCGTTTTCTTAAGCTCTTCCATGAGCTGTCTTACTAATGTCCACCATAATTTAATTTTCCAACTGTGAGCTCCTCCATTTTTATTGTGCATTGCATTGTGACCATTAACACCATTGTTAATGCATTACTTAGCCAACCCCAGCCAGAAAACCTTAAAACCACATAATGTACGGTAATGTATGTCATCACTCATGGTAATGAATTAGAATTGTTTTTATGTCTTGTTTTCAGAAACAAAATAATAAATAAATTAAAAAAATGCATTGGCAGGGCTTTACTTTTTCAGGTCTAAAAATAGCTGCCGACAAAAGGCTTTAGCAGCTTGCCTTTAATGTGCCGTGCCAAGAGAGCACAGGGACCATGCAGCAGCCAGAGAAAGAGCCAAGAGAGACTAGCATTAAAATTTACACTGTAAATGCAGCAGGGCTAACTTGAAAGTCTAGTCTTTTCTTCACTAAACAATTTATGATCCATCTGCAAAAAGTAGGGGGGGCCTTTCTAGCCCCGCTGAATAACTATTTGAACTTAAAAATGAAGATGAAATCAAAAAGGCAGGAGGAGTACAGGGCAAAAACAGTTGAAGGTGAACAAGAAAAAACACTCCTGAATTAATCAGGGTACGCCACAAACGGATGTACAGGGTGAAAAAAAACAAAAAGAGTAACAAATCAAGAGCAAGAAAATGAAAAATGGTCACTGCCTCTAGCCGGAAAAAAAAAAAAGCTCTCCAAATAAAAATTAAATATGAATAAGCTTTCACTTCAGTCAATTAATCTCATACTTTATCTCAAGGAAATACTCCTTAA
The DNA here is from genome assembly GCF_004354835.1 of Perca flavescens. Classification (NCBI taxonomy): domain Eukaryota; kingdom Metazoa; phylum Chordata; class Actinopteri; order Perciformes; family Percidae; genus Perca; species Perca flavescens. Next base: position 17,881,231 of record NC_041335.1, on the reverse strand, counting down.
GTCTTATATTTCAAAATCACCTATATGACGTTAGGCTCCACGATGATGTAGTAAACTAAAAAGATGTAAACCGATATAAAAATCTGAAGATTTAATGATTGAGCGCTGGGTGACTTGACAAATTGACTAGTCTACACTGGAGAAAACAAAGACAGTTGAGACCACCTTATCAATAAAAGCATGAACTGAAAGCAGACTGAGTGATGAGCTGGGAGGAGAGTCACATCAAGGTCATGGTTCTAGACTAGTCATGCAGAATTTCTAAACCATACACAATCCATCAAGAGCAGAGACCGTGGCACGCTGACAAAGCAGAGACACGCAACAACACAATGGACAACACACAAACAGCTGAGTCACCAATACCAGCGCCACACTCCAATCACTGCACATCAACCAGCCTCCCCCCTTCAGCACACTCGCCACACATTACTGCACATCAATCTCTGCCATGGCTCGGTTATGGCATTTCTCTCTATCCATGACATACAGTGATGACAGTATTTTGTTAACTCCATCATACTGACCTAATTCAACAAGTCAGGCTGTAATTTGGGCTGAAGTGCAGAATGGAAGTTGGACTTTCCTACACTGTATGTATGAATGTAGACTAGTGAGGCCATTCTGGATCAAAGTTATGAAGTTTGATTCAGTAACCCCTTTAATTTATTTTGGGACAGATCTCCAATACCAAGCATATCTAAAGTTATTATGGAGGGTATGATTACAGCCTCCAAAAGTATCTGAAAAAAAAAAAAACTATATAAAAAACTAAAAAGATAAAAAATAAAACTAAAAAAAAAACATACATGTCCGAAAAAACAAACAAGTAGGGCTAATTCATTTTGGTTTGCATTAGAAAAGTCTGGGGATTCATAAATGTTTAGGAGGTAAAGAAGATAAACAATGGAGGACCCACAGACCCCCGCTTAATACCCTCCCAGAGGCCCATTCTGAGCCAGGAAAAACTCTGGAAAAATACATATGTTGCCATGTCAAATCTCTTAACTCTTAGTCTCTAAATTTAACTCCCCTTAATCCTGACATGTATTACAGTAGTTGGCACAACATACTGTAGTATTCTTTTTTTTTTTTTTTTTTAATGGTGTCCTTTAATAAAACACTAAAGGTCTTCACTGTCTCTCAACAGCTATTTCTTTTGGTAGTAAATAGTTATCACAGCAGCACCAGCACAACTCTTGAATACAGCTAATACAACTAGCACAGTACTCACCGTGTAATTTGGGTTCCCTGCCTGCACCCTGAGCTCAGCCAGCACCCAGATGCCATTGGTGAGTTTCATGGACTGATACAGCATGTCCTGACCCTCAACTGTACGCTTGGCTATGGTGAAGATGTTGCTACCCTGCAGTTTGTTTGAGGCTGCATCTGTTGAGGGAACGTTATACAAAATTAACATAATACAGTCAAAATTCTAAAGGAGAATTCCGGTCGATTTCAACACGTAGCTCTGTTGTTTGTGAATTTGGAGTGCTGTCAGTAGCGAGAAAAACAACAACAATCGGTGTTGCCTAAACCGTGTTATCCTCCTGCTACAGTTTGCACCCATGAGGCTGAAACCAGGCAAGTTTTAAACGTGCTTTTAGCCTCTAACATGTTCGAAATGTCATTACAAGCGCCTACCCATATGAAGTGATTCCTTCTGAGTGAACGCAGTGAACCTGACTGCAGTAGATGTGAAAGAAATGCATAAAAGTTGTGCTAATTCAGCTCTGTTTAGTTCCGGTGTTGGACAGCAAGAGGAGTGCATCTCTTTTTGGTGTTGTAGTTTGTAGACGGTCCCCAAGTCTTGCCGTCTCAACACCGGAACTAAACGGAGCTGAATTAGCACAACTTTTATGCATTTCTTTCACATCTACCGCAGTCAGTTTCACTGTGTTCACTCGGAAGGAATAACTTCACATGGGGAGTCACTTGTAATGACATTTCGAACATGTTAAGACGCAAAAAAGCACCCAGTCTCCTGGGTGGTGCAAACTGTAGCAGGAGGATAACACGGTGTAGGCCACTCCGATTGTTTTCGTTTTTCTCGCTACTGACAGCACTCCAAATTTACAGACAACAGAGCTATGTGTTAAAATCGACAGGAATTCTCCTTTAACTGTTCAACTGAACTTGCACCGTCTTACACCGACGATGCAGGATGTCTTTTTACATTATCATCTCCTAAAATATCACCTCAGGCTATCTGTGCAGCAAAGATACAGTTGCTAATTTGAAATTAACTTTTCTCCTCAGCCTCTGTCTTGCTGCTGCTCCCCAGTCAAATATGAAACCATCTCTCTTTGTTCATGAGGAAGGAATTTAATCTGTGGGGGGAAACCTCCATTAAGCTGTCATTAGGAATTCTTCTCCAGTTCGGCTGCTCTAACGCTTATGTAAAACTAAATTATCACACGTAAATATGGGGACTGCAGCTGATGAATTCTCATCAAATGCCAATTTGCTTCATTAGCTAAGATCTGAATTCAAGATTGTCACTGCTCTGTCAGGCTGTTTCCACATGTAAAGAAGCAGCAGGATATGGCTGCACTGTATACTATCTTCGGGTAGAGGACTCTCTGTTCATGTTCCATCCTTCTCACCTGAGTTGAGATGGCAGTCTTTGATCTGAAACTGGGACTCGTTGTCATTAGGAATGTCTTTCCATGTGGCCAGGAACACCTGTCGCTCTGTGGACAATAGACACAATCACTGGGTGAGGCCAAAGACAGAGCACACACTGCACACTGTACAAAGTATGAGAATTACAATAGGATTTGTAGGAAAGGCTAAAGTAGTGTGTGCGTAGTTTTATAACAGAAAAATATCAAACAGCAACACTAAACAGGCCCAAAAAAGGCACTGGTGTACAATTCAGGAGCAACTGTGCAGCCCGAGAGGTGTGCCAGTAAAGTCAAACACACATCTACGTCACACACTTCTTCACGTGATCAGTCACAATCATGTATCATCGCAGAATGACTGACGTATGTGTCGGTCATTGACGCCAGCGGGGGTTTGAGGCTTTTGAGTGAAGAGGTTTAAGCCAAGACACTCACCCATCTTCCCGTCCTCCGCAAACAGCATGCTGATGGGGTACTGGCAGCTGAAGTAGAATACGTCAATGTTGTTCTTAACAGCCACCTGCAAGAGTGATTACATCCGAGGAGGGGGTAGAGGAGGACGACAGGAGGAGAAACAAGAAGCAGTACATGGGTAATTACTTTTCAAGTGCCCTTCAAGGATGGGCATTGCTGGTTTATGTGTGCCGTTTACTGAACAAGAGAGCTAAAATCCTCTGGAAATCTCACTCTCTCATAAACACACTCACACAGGCAATACTATATCCTACAATATCATTAATGTTCTTTACTTACTGTGTCTCACAGTAAGCATGATGCTTCAATTTGCAAAAGAATATCAGCAAACATTACTTACAAGATAAATATATAAAAACATAACGATTTCTACAAACAGCCTTTAGAAAGTGCTTTACAAGGGGATATAAATAAAGATGAAAATATAAGGAGATAAGAATAGCAGACAGTGGTTAAAAATACAAAAACACAACAAAGAACAAAAATAGCACTAACAGCAAGTCTATATTAAAAAAGAATGAATTTGTTGGCCTTAGCTCCTCAGAAAGGACCTTTTACAGTCTTTGGGCCCTGGTGGCAAAAGTACAAGACACTGAAACATGAGAACAACTGTGGTATAATGGAGGCACCTGAAGTAACAAGCGGCAGCCGCCGGTGATATTGATCAGGCTGCTCAACAGACAAATGCTAAGGGAAGGACAGTGAGTTTGGCCAGCGGAGAGCAGAAGAATGACTTGTGAATAATTCATTAGAGAGCATCTTATTCCTGGGTGCAATGCAAGACTGCCAGTAACACGGCAAGTCATACACAAACTACACAACACTTTATTCTGTACGTTTGTAAACTAGGGAAGCTCTATTACAAAGTATAAAGTCTGAGGAAGTCAGATGCTAAACTATAAAGGCTAATGCATTTTATTTTACATACTATTGTATGTGCTGTACTGAGTTAAAAGGTGCAGTAGGTAAGACTTTAAACTAACTAGAACTACATGAAATAGGTAAATTTAAAAAAAATAAAAAAAGGGCTCCACCTACAGCCTGTAAAAAAATAAAATAATCCACAGCTCCCTGTTCAGATGCACCAATCAGGGCCGTGTCTAACTGCGTGTCAATCACTGCTCATGCACACACTTTCATTCTCCCTTGTGGGGGGAGGGCTTAGGAGGCTTTAGCAGAAAGGGGGGAGGAACTGAGAAGTTGTCTATGTTCAAACTTTTTGGCTAAATCCTGGATCTTTGCAATCCTACCTACAGCACCTTTAATCTACCTGACTACAGGTTCCTAAACTCTGTTAGGTCTCTTTTTATGGCACAACAATATTTGTGTGCTCCCCCAATTCTCTGCTAGCTGGGACAGCCATCCATCCATCCATCCATCCATCTTCGTCCGCTCATCCGGTGTCGGGTCGCGGGGGGAGCAGCTCCAGCAGGGGACCCCAAACTTCCCTTTCCCGAGCAACATTAAACAGCTCCGACTGGGGGATCCCGAGGCGTTCCCAACCCAGGTTGGAGATATAATCCCTCCACCTAGTCCTGGGTCTTCCCCGAGGCCTCCTCCCAGCGGGACATGCCTGGAACACCTCCCTAGGGAGGCGCCCAGGGGGCATCCTTACCAGATGCCCGAACCACCTCAACTGGCTCCTTTCGACGCAAAGGAGCAGCGGCTCTACTCCGAGCTCCTCACGGATGACTGAGCTCTAAGGGAGACGCCAGCCACCCTCCTGAGGAAACACATTTCAGCCGCTTGTACCCTGGATCTCGTTCTTTCGGTCATGACCCAGCCTTCATGACCATAGGTGAGGGTAGGAACGAAAACTGACCGGTAGATCGAGAGCTTTGCCTTCTGGCTCAGCTCTCTTTTCGTCACAACGGTGCGATAGATTGAATGTAATACCGCACCCGCTGCGCCGATTCTCCGACCAATCTCCCGCTCCATTGTCCCCTCACTCGCGAACAAAACCCCAAGGTACTTGAACTCCTTCACTTGGGGTAAGGACTCATTCCCTACCTGGAGAAGGCATTCCATCGGTTTCCTGCTGAGAACCATGGCCTCCGATTTAGAGGTGTTGATCCTCATCCCAACCACTTCACATTCGGCTGCGAACCGATCCAGTGAGTGCTGAAGGTCGCAGGCCGATGATGCCATCAGGACCACATCATCTGCAAAGAGCAGCGATGAGATCCCCAGCCCACCGAACTGCAACCCCTCCCCACCCGGCTTACGCCTCGATATCCTGTCCATAAATATTACAAACAGGATTGGTGACAAAGCGCAGCCCTGGCGGAGGCCAACCCTCACCTGAAACGAGTCCGACTTACTGCCGAGAACCCGGACACAGCTCTCGCTTTGGTCGTACAGAGATTGGATGGCCCTGAGTAGAGACCCCCTCAACCCATACTCCCGCAGCACCTCCCACAGTATCTCCCGGGGGACCCAGTCATACGCCTTCTCCAAATCCACAAAACACATGTAGACTGGTTGGGCATACTCCCAGGCTCCCTCCAGGATCCTTGCGAGAGTGAAGAGCTGGTCCGTTGTTCCACGACCAGGACGGAATCCGCATTGTTCCTCCTCAACCCGAGGTTCAACTATCTGCCGAACCCTCCTTTCCAGCACCTTGGAGTAGACTTTACCAGGGAGGCTGAGAAGTGTGATACCCTTGTAATTGGCACGCACCCTCTGGTCCCCTTTTTTAAAAAGGGGAACCACCACCCCAGTCTGCCACTCTTTTGGCACTGTTCCAGACTTCTACGCTATGTTGAAGAGTCGTGTCAACCAGGACAGCCCTTCCACACCTAGAGCCTTGAGCATTTCTGGACGGATCTCATCAATCCCCGGGGCTTTGCCACTATGGAGTTGTTTGACTACATCAGTGACTTCCGCTTGGGAAATCAACGACAATCCCCCGTCAGCCTCCAGCTCTGCCTCTAACATAGAGGGCGCATTAGTCGGATTCAGGAGTTCCTCAAAGTGCTCCTTCCACCGCCCTATTACCTCCTCAGTTGAGGTCAACAGTGTCCCATCCTTACTGTACACAGCTTGGATGGTTCCCCGCTTCCCCCTCCTGAGGTGGCGAACAGTTTTCCAGAAGCACTTTGGTGCCGACCGAAAGTTCCTCTCCATGTCTTCTCCAAACTTCTCCCACACCCGCTGCTTTGCCTCTTTCACGGCAGAGGCTGCAGCCCTTCGGTACCCTGCAACTGCCTCCGGAGTCCTCCGAGATAACATATCCCGAAAAGACTCCTTCTTCAGTCGGACGGCTTCCCTGACCACCGGTGTCCACCACGGTGTTCGTGGGTTACCGCCCCTTGAGGCACCTAAGACCCTAAGACCACAGCTCCTCGCCGCAGCTTCAGCAATGGAAACTTTGAACATTGTCCACTCAGGTTCAATGCCCCCAGCCTCCACAGGGATGCACGAAAAGCTCCGCCGGAGGTGTGAGTTGAAAGTCTGTCGGACAGGGGCCTCCTCCAGACGTTCCCAATTTACCCGCACTACACATTTGGGCTTACCAGGTCTGTCCAGAGTCTTCCCCCACCCCCTGACCCAACTCACCACCAGATGGTGATCGGTTGACAGCTCTGCCCCTCTATTCACCCGAGTGTCCAAAACATACGGCCTCAGATCAGATGAAACTATTACAAAATCGATCATTGACCTTCGGCCTAGGGTGCTCTGGTACCAGGTACACTTATGAGCATCCCTATGTTCGAACATTGTGTTCGTTATAGACAATCCATGACTAGCACAGAAGTCCAACAACAAACAACCACTCTGGTTTAGATCAGGGAGGCCGTTCCTCCCAATCACGCCTCTCCAGTTGTCTCCATCATTGCCCACGTGTGCGTTGAAGTCCCCCAGCAGAACAATGGAGTCCCCCACTGGCGCCCCATGCAGGACTCCACTGAAGATCTCCAAGAAGGCCAAATACTCCAAACTCCTGTTTGGTGCATATGCACAAACAACAGTCAGAGTTTTCCCCCCCTCAACCCGCAGGCGTAGGGAGGCGACCCTCTCGTCCACCGGGGTAAACTCCAACGTAGCGGCGCTCAGCCGGGGGCTTGTTAGTAACCCCACACCCGCCCGGCGCCTCACACCCTGGGCAACTCCGGAGAAGAAAAGAGTCCAACCCCTATCCAGGAGTACGGTTCCAGAACCGAGACTGTGCGTAGAGGTAAGGCGCACCAGATCTAACCGGTAGCGCTCCACCTCCCGCACTAGTTCCGGCTCCTTCCCCCACAGAGAGGTGACGTTTCACGTCCCCAGAGCCAGCGTCTGCCGCCCGGGTCTGGTCCGTCGAGGCCCCTTACCTTCACTGCCACCCATGTGGCATCGCACCCGACCCCAGCGGTTCCTCCCACAGGTGGTGGGCCCATGGAACAGCATTGTGTTATATACACATTAATTGGCATTATTTGTCTTAAATAGGCTAGTAATTCCCATCTCCAATGAACTTTGAACTGATTAATTCATTAGTTGATAGATAACAAAAATGTATAAAATTTTGATAATTGTTTTTGCCATTTTTTTTTTTTTAAATTGAAAGAAGCTAAAAAATATTTGGTTCCAGCATGTTTTTATTTTCTTAGTTTTCTATGATAGTAAATAGAATCTTTGGGTTTTTCACTGTTGGTCAGCCAAAACAAAACATTTGAAGTCAACTCGGACTGTGGAAAACTGTGATGGACAAGTTTTAACTATTTTTTGACATTTGACGACGAAATGCAATCGAGAAATAGAGAATTAATCGCTAATGAAAATAATCTTTAGTCGCACCTGCCTTTTTCATATACGGATTATACGTATATTTATTTAATGTTGTTATTAACATTAAGCTCCAAGGACAAAAATAGAGGAGCTGTATCACACAGCAAAAGACTAAACAGTTAACGAGACAGCTGCCAACGATGTCATCAAACTGCGAGAGGAGATGATCTGTCCGATTTGCTCAGCAGGTGACAGCGATTGATTTATTGATCGATCACATTGTACGTTTACTTGAAAGTCCTTTCACAAATTTCTCAATTTTTTGCTGTAGTACCAATGCATTTATTCAGCCTTCACCAATTTGGGAAACACTGTACCATTTCTTTACCACTGAGTCTTTAAATCATTGTTCATTGCAGAAGGCCCAAGAAATTATATTATACTATTAAACTTGAACACAAAGTTAATAGAGCACTTCCCTAAAATGTGCTGATTTGTAATGAAAGGTTTCATTGGCGGCTACCACACATCAGTAGTTAAAAGAGCACTCAAAATAATATTCTGGAACATCATCATCCATCAAGACAAAAACACAGAACCTCTCAAAATAAAATCTGAGAAAATGCAAAAACAGCCAGTAGCACCCATCAAAGCTGGGCCCAGAGGCTGCAGAGTAGAAAGGTTAGCAGGGCTACTGAGGCCAGGAGAAACAAAGGAGCCATGTGTTGTGTGACCACTAACGACCGCCCCCACCTCTATCGTCCCCCTCGCTACCCTTATCTTCTCTCTCCAGCTTCACACAGCGCCCGTCCTCAATTCCCGGTTAAAAGAAACACCCTGATCAAAAACCAGCCAGCTTCTGCTGCTCTTTTTATTTAAAACTTATCACAGCCGTTCTGAAGGCTGTTTCGGGTTTTAAGTCTGTTGTATTCACAACATTAGAATTCAACAGTATAGCTGAATAACAGAAAGGACACATTAATCATTTAAGACACACATGGTCATATTTTCGAAGACAAAACTTCATGTCCCACGGAGATACAGTCAGACGATGAATATTTCAACAATGACGCATTTTGAGGTTTTAGTTCTGTATCTTAGGATATATAAAAATAAATGACTAAGACATTGAAATACTGCCAACTTTAATTTCTGAAGAGCTGAAAAAATGAAAAGTCGGCATACATAACATTGTGCTTCTAGTCTGTACTTGAATTGTACTAGTCGCATCACGGTCATAAGCGTGATGCTTAAACATTCAGTCCTGAGTCATTTCTGGAAAATAGTAGAAAGCAGAGATGCAACGCTACTGTTCAACCAAAACTAAAACTGGCACATCAAATTCAGGGGAAAGGAATATTGCAAAGTGGTTACCTGAAGGTTGTTGAGAGGCTCCATCTTCATGACAGGTCCTACAGTACTGAGGGGAAGGGCTGCTTCAATACTTTGGTTTGGGCTAAGAGGAGTGAGTACTTGGAGGGGACCAGCTGGAGCAAGACCAAAGCTACAGAGGAACACGAGGAAAAAGTGTCACAAAATGTGTAACTATAAACCACTATCAGCACATTACTTAGTAGGTGGTGTTACCTGTTTCTGTTAAACTGGATGGCAAAATCAGTCATGACACTCATAGCTTTATTAGTGAGGGTCATCTCCATTTGGATGACCCCAGCACGGCGGACAAAAGTGCCAGATATCTCCAGACCCTTGGCCTTCATGGCTGGAAGCCAAACCTGAACAGAGACAAAGATCATTTTATTTGGGGATCCTACCACTGGTGTTAACATCATTCTATAGTATGTCTCCCAGCTTATCAAGACTCACCGTTTTAGGGGGGTTGAAGGCTCCCATAGGCATACCAACTCCACCTCCGAGATCAAACAGGTCATCCAGACCGCCACTAACGGGGACGTTGAAAGAAGCTGGCATGGCAGCTGGAGGAGCACCGAAACCTGTTCCCATCTGTGGGTCACAAAGCAACACGTTACACGAACACATTCAATGTCACCCTGTACTGAGCAATCAAAGCCCAACAAAAACTCAGACAAAATGACTTACAGCAGGCCCTCCTCCAAGGTCTCCGCCAAGCTGGGTAGGAGAAGAAGCACACAGACTTATCTATTGGAAGGTTATCTATTGGTGCAACATTAAATAATATTCTGGAAGGTCTGAAGAGGATGAATGGAGGGGTGTGAGGCTCTAAGAAATATCTTTCAGTGATTCATGAAAGCTATGGGGATTACACTATTTACAAGTGACAGCAAGAAGGAGGCTCAGCCACCGGTACAGAAGAAATTCTCTTTTTATGTAACTGACCTTTTGCTGCCCACATATGTCAGGCTGAGCAGCTATTGAAATCCAATAGGCTTTGTTCAAAGGCTACTCACTAAATGAGACTATTGTAGTGATGAAAAGGTTGGGGGGTACAGTAAACGCATGGTGAATATAGTGATTCCACACAGTGACAACTACTGTTCATATTTTGAAAGAAAACATAGGTGAAATTGACTAAACTCTCACCTAAATGGAGTGGGAAACATAAACAATGTAACACAAAGTGCAAATAGGCACAGATCACTGCTGGGGAGGATAACTCAGAAGACACAGTGGTACAGGGGACAAGAGGGGGTTCTAGGCTAGTGCTGGCCTTTACTAGTCCAGTGTGGTCCCCTGGACCAACCTCAGTGGGGCTGTAATCTGGGGGCGATGGGGACTGATGTGGGAGCTGAGGTGACTGAGGAGTGTCCGTCCGCAGGGGAATGGGCGGCTGATTGAAACAAATTGCAGAGCCCAGAGATAAGAAAAGAGATGGACTCAAAGTTTTCACAGCATGCTTACTGTAGATATCACAACAATAAAAGATGATGAATGAACATGTCAGACTGATGCATGGGAACTACAGTAAAACAACAGTGATTAAATCCAACTTCTAAAATGGCTTTATAAATGGTTTATAAATGCTGTGCCCTCTCCCTCCATGTAGTTACCGGCTCAGACTCATCCCCCATCTGCAGATGCAGCATTGAACAAAGAAAATAAAACACACAAAAGGTCAAAGAAAAAAAAAAAAGAAAAAGCACCAAAAGGTAGAAAAAAATACAAATTACTGTCACTAGGTCTCACTGATATTAAGCCTATTACTGAAATCAACCAATGCCTAGTTCACAATACACAACTTCAGCCCTGCAGGTTCCCGGTCAGTTTACAACAGCAATGGAGAGAGAGTTGTGTAGAAGACGACGCCTTGTGCCGGCTTTGCTTCACTGTTGTAGTGAATGGAAACATAGCCAAGATGCTAACTCTCATTCAACTGCATCACACAGATACGCCAACCGGGACGAGGTAAATACTAAACGGGATAAAACAATTACTGAAGCGGTTTGTGTTTCAAATTTCAACACATCAAATAAATAAATAAATAAATAAATAAATAAATAAATAAATAAGGCACTTGAAGATGCCCTGTGGAGCATGGTGAGTTTGTTAAGTGGAGAGTGAAAAAAAAGAAAGAAAGAAAGAGAAAGCAATCCACTTCTCGCGTGTGTTTTCCTAACAAAACATAGTTTGGAGACCAGACATACTCATCTGGGATTGCTCCTGCTGAAAGATCTTGTAGTGTAGTGTCGTCGGTCAGTCATGTAGTGTGAAAACAACAACGATTTCAAGATACCCTATTACTTGACAGCAAGTTGTGTAGTGCGAACTTAGGTTCTATAAGGCTGGTAACACATCTTAAGCTGACAGCTTCACTCAAACAGTGGTGTGTATGAGACCTACCAAGCTGTCCAGTCCTCCTCCAAGAAGGTCCATAGCACCCATCTGCATGCCAGAGGAAGCGGGTGGTGGTGGTGGTCCGGTGGTGGTAGGAGGTGTCAGGTCCAGATTAAGCAGATCCCCGAGGAGGTCTCCCTGGGATGGGATGACAGCAGGGGGTGCCTCAGAAACTCCAGCAGCAGAACCTGTATCTGGGCTCTCAACACTCTCCCCACTAGTTGAAATAAAACAAGAAAAAAGGAAGCAACATTAATTTAGATTATGCATTTTATGTCATTTATTTGATTATTAGATGTTCCTGGTGATTTGTAAGTACAGTATAAACCCAATTTTTCATTAAACTGCTGATATAACTTCATCTGGTTCATTGAGAACAATGGCATGTGGATGTGACTTGTTGTATTTGAAGGAGGAAGGAACAAAGAACAACAGCTGCACAACCTGATACTGCTGGAAAGTGTGTTATTCAGCAGATTAGAAAGATAACACAATAGCAAAGTGAAGACACTAGATCTACTTTAGTAAACAAACCCCTTTGCCTGCAGTGATTAAAAAAAAAGAAGAAGAAAGTGCACCACTTACGATCCAGCACTGCCAGGGAGTCTCTTGTGCTGAACACCACGGCTGCCCTCAACGAAGGCACTGGGAGGCTTGTGGTAGACAGAGGCCAGAGTACCAATGTGGCAGATGAGCTCCTCCAGCAGTGTGGGCTCAATCAGATCTGTCTCCTCAGAGATGAGGGGCTTCTCAGCCAGAACCACCTCCTTGGCAGCCACTGGGTCTGTCGAGAGCAGACGCCAGTAGATGTAGCCCCGGTCCCTGAGGTCTGGGTTATCAGAGTCCTGCAAAGACAGATGATGGAATGAGGATGAAGCATTAATATATTAATGGAGCATGTTTAATAAATACTTAATGTTAGATTAATTTTGTGTTGGCTCCGATATGAGAGACTGAGGTTTTCAGGGTTTTAACTAATTTAAAAAGAGACCTAAATTAATGTATGCAGTAAAATTATAAAAATTCAGTTACCCTGCGAGGCTCACAAATGATTCGAGTTCAGTGAATAAAAAAAAATTATAATATTTTGTCATAAGGTTCTTTTAAGTTATGAGGCACATTTTTTCTCCCCATTGCAGCTTTCCGCCTGCGAAGTGCAGGAACAAAATGTTTGTACATCCGTTTTAGCCAATGTTGTTTCACACATTCAGGAGGTACCAGTTTATTGCTGCATATAAATCTATAGAAACTTATGTAATACAGTAAGGCCTGTAATTTCTAGTCACTGTTCCATTATCTTTATTGTGACTATCATTGCCACGGTTCATCATACCCCCAGACACCACCTACCAAGAGCCTGGGTCTGTCCCAGGTTTCTGCCTAAAAGTGTCTTGAGATAACTCTTGTTATGATTTGATACTATAAATAAAATTGAATTAATACTTTTGTTGTGTCAGATTGTATCACATTGTGTCAGAAAGAGACATTGACTCAACTCTATAGTTGTTTCTGAAACCATAGTTGTTATAGCTAGTTTTTGCATCGGTTTTAAAAGATATACTACAAATAGGTGGATTTTTATTTTGGGATATAATTTTGGCTAAGATAATACTAATGTTTTAATTTTTTTTTTTTTTAAATCAACTCACTACCTAAAACCACTAACACACAAGTGTTACAGAGAGTAAGCTCAAACCACTGCAGTCATTACTAAGAAGTGCATGGCTCAGATTTTTAATGGAATTACAATACTTCAGTGTCCCTGGAATGATGAGGTTAAAGTGAACTCCTTTAAAAAGATATAAAAAAGGAGCAAAGTCAAAAGCCATGTCTGATGAGAACCTATTACACAAACTACAGGAACACATGGATAGCAAGTTCAGAGTAGTAGACAGTAAGTGAGGATTGTCAAATATGTGCAGACAGACATGATTGGGGTTAGGGAAAATGTGTGTGTTTGTATTTCTCACCTGTGTGGCCAGGCTTAACACCTGCTGCACTAACTCCTGGGTCTCGGTGGGCTTTTTCAGGAACAACTTGACGATTGCTGTCAGCAGCTGCAACTGCACCTAGAGGTGAACACGTACAGTACGTTACAACTGCTCACACGCTATTTTTAAATGCAGCTAGTGTAAGTACAAATTTGCGTAAAAATGTAAAACAGTGGCAAGGTGCATATTAACGATGATCTTTTAACAATGACCTGTACTGAACCACAGTAAACACATAATAAACAAACTAAGTTTTGATTCCTGGGCTTAGGTTTCCCATGGATGCCACACCCTGCTGAACAGTAAATATCCCATTTACTATTTTAATCTGCTGTTACCAAACAGCACAAAAGAGAACATTTTATGCTGTTTTTAATGCATTTCCTGCTACGCACAAAATCATAACCAGAAAAGCCTCTCCAAAACAATAATATGATAATTGATCTATTGCTTAAGGGGAGCCGTCTAACCAAGTAGAGCCTGTTGTACTGTAATCCCACAACAAACTGTGGCAGAACACTCTCCAGAGTGAAGGCTGGCTTCTCCACATACTGTTTGTCTGAGCCAGACATGAAAAGTATTCCCATTATTCTCATTACTTCATATTAAGCATGGATAGTCTCAGTAAAACTAAATATATTAATCATCTAGGACTCTTTACTTTCTCTCACGGTACCACAGATTTTGTCAGTTAAAAAGAAAAAAAAGAAGAAAAAAAAAAAAAAAAAAAAAAAGACTGGTTCTCTGTAGTAGTACTGCATGTGTGTATTGCATGTCACCTCCATTTCCAACTACAGAAACCATGTGCTACTTACTACCAGCACTGACTGCAAGTTATCAGTGCCACTACCATTAAAATGGAAATGAAAAAAGCAACCTCCCCACACTCTCCTAAACACACCTGAGTGCTTTCATCATGAAAACCCTCCAAAAAGCTCTCCAGCAGCTCATCAGCGTTGTCGATGCGCTCAGCATACTCTCCCACAATCCAGATCATGGCGGCACGTGCCTCCGGCTCATCCAGGGAGTCCAGGTTTTCACACAGGGTGGCAATCACACTCTCATACCTGGAAACAGTCACATAAAACAACATTATATGCACTCAAATATTGCAGATGTAGGGCGCCCGGATAGCTCGGTTGGTAGAGCGGGCGCCGATATTTACTCAACTCCTGACCTGCGGCCCTTTGCTGAATTTCTTCAGACTTCCTGTCAATAATAATAATAAAGGCCTAAAAATGGCCAAAAAAAACCTTTAAAAAAATATTGCAGATGTATGTATTAGGAGAGAGTCTATCTAATATATTTATGAAAAAGAGGGACAGAAAAAAAAATAAAAAACAGCAAAACAAGCTGACAGATAAACAGCCAACAAATCACCAGCTTATAAAACATCTTAACACACAACTGCCTACTTTATATATGTATTAAGTATTCAGTGGCTGTTAAAATTCAAAATACTTATGTCTCTTATTTGTATTCATAAACATTAGCTTTACTTTGTGTTCTGGCAGCCTGACAAATGAAAATTCAATATTCTCTGCCCTTTTAGCTCTGGTTTGATATTTGGAACTTTCACTTAATAGATGCTCAACCAGCCAATGTTTTCTGCAGTGGTTGAGGCATTTCTGTTCTGCATATAATGCATGATAATAACCAACACATTCCATTTACATAGCACTTTTATTATAAGCTATGCTGAGGCAGAAAGATTTAGTTGGTGTCTAATTAATAAATATGCAAAGGTTTTAGGGGAGTAGTGACTCATATAGCTAAAAGCTTGAGCCATGCAGAGCTGGGAACCTTCCGAAGCTGATCCCTTGGAGACTCACAACTCCATGTTGATGGTCTACTGCTGTGTGGGAGAGGTTTCTGTCTGGCACATTAATCCACTCTGTTGGATCAACAGCAGAAGTCACACTCCAGCCAAACCTGCCTGACCTTTGACAAGGTGCATTCAAGGCAGGGTTTTAAGTGTTGTCCACTACAAACACTCTCAGTGTTACTGAGGACAATTTCCCCCTCTATCTGTTTGAGATACTACACAGCAGTCTCACAACAATATCAGCGCCCAGTCCCGATGAATGTATCCTGCTTAAAGTAAAGCACACGTGTTTTGTGCAAATGTCCACACTGATGCCCGAGAGGAAACCTACTTGTTGGGGTACTTGCGGAAGATGTCCTTGATAACCACAATGGCCTCCTGCACCACATAGTTGACCTTGGTTTGGATGAGGTCTAGCAGTGTGCTGACACAGCGCTCCGCTGATTGCTGATGAATGGAGAGAGAAAAATATATCTGTCATGATATATGCCTGCAGATTAAAAACAGTAGAGCCAAATGCATATAAAATGTGTGCATATAATATGCATAAATAATATATGGCACAATATGGAACTAGTTGAAAACAAGTTCCATGTTGTGGCATATATTAACAACTTGCTGAGTCATATACTTTCCAGCAGTGTGAAACTGTGCAGTTGTTATTCTTTGTTCACCAGGAACATCTAGTTTGCAACTGTTTTTTTTTTTTTTTTAACTGTGGGACCTCAGGGTAAAGAAATTCATGGGATTTTCACTTTAAAATGAGAGTTTATAGGCTCTGAAATATTGTATCTTATATGAAAGGTTTTTGTAATGTAATATTACTAGTAAAAACTGAATGAATTTATACATTTAACTTGAGGCTTAAATACTCCCTTCGGTCCAGGCTTCAACAGTATTCATTTTAAGTATGTTCTATTGAAATTATGAGAGAAAAATGCCATGCTGTACTGTATACTCTAACATGTCCGACCGTATATTTGTTTTATGAAAACATGATTATGATTTACTGTGTTTATTGAGCCCAAGGACCAGTAAATATGAATAATCATATAAACTAATGCTTAATGTTGAACAACATAGCTGACACAAGGGTTTGACTAACAAAACAACTGGTAACAGTCTGACATTTAAAAAATATTTTAACTTTTCCCCCCACTGTCTAAAAAACACTGGGGCATTTACAACATTTTAGGGACAACAAATTTTTAATTACTGCATAAAGTTGCTGTTTTTTTTTAAATGTAAAATGAGCCTAGATTAAAACGCATACACTAATCACCACCTTGTGCCAACATGAGTAAATAAAAAGCATAGTATTGCTATTATCAGTTCACTTATATGTAACAGCTGTTTGTGTGAGTATGTGTGTGTTAAAGATGGAAATTAAATAAATTGAATGAGAAAAAAAAAAATGAAGGCTTTAGGTGGGATTTGACATTGTGGGCATTTTTGCCCTTTACCCCCCTTAATTTCTGACACTGGTCTGACATCATCTCCACCCACCTCTACTTTGATGGCACAGCGGCCAATGGCTCTGACCGCTTTACGGACAAAGTCCACATCCACTTCAGTGGCGTACTCCTTCAGCTCAGCCAGGACCTACAGAAAGACAGACAACCATTAGTGCCACTCCGATGATCTTGTGAACAATATATTTGCTTTCTTAAAAGCACCCTAAAATAATGGTTTCACAACTTTTCCAAAACAATAAAGTATGACAGCTGTGGGTGCGTTACCTGGGCAATGTTGGCTTGAGATGCTAGGCGAATCATGATGTCCAGCTTCTCCAGTTTGACATAGATTGGGTCATTGTACTTTACAAAGAAAACCTTCATCTCGTGTTTCAGGATCTCTGGGCTAAAAAAAGAAATATAAAAATTGTTTAAAAGAGTGTTATACAACATACAATACAGTAAAATTAATCCAACTAAAATATATTATGCTACAGTAAACACAACTTTTATTAGGGCCTGATATTCCCAAAGTATATAGCATACTAAAGAGACCTCTGTAGGTCATCGCCCCACATTTACCGTCTCTGTACAATGAGGTTGATGTTTCTAAGAGCCACATATTGCAACTCGGGCTCAGCAGAGAGGAGAGTGACCAGAGGCGGTGCGAGCTTCTTCAGCAGGGTGCCATAGTAGTCCAAGTCTTTGGGCAGCATCTCCATGAACTTCATTAAAACTTTAACAGCTGACAAAACCACTGCAGAGTTGGCGTGGGAGAGCCGTGGGGTGACACGCTCACAGATGCTAGCAGATGTTGTTGATATTGGGAGGGAGAGAGAGAGAGAAGAAAATTACACAGGGTGTTTACTGGGTGTATTTGCCAACTGCCATGCGGTGTTAATGAAGGAAGTGATTTCGCTTACCTTTGGGACTCGCGGTCATCACGAGGTGTGTAATTGGCCAGGCAGTCAAGAATGAATATCTGTCCCCACTCTGTACACTCATTTAAAGCTGTCAGCAATTTATTGATGGTCTGAGGGTTCAGGTCCAGTAGATTACTGTTGGGGTGAGACTCTGCTATCTCAGACAGCGCTGCCACTGCATTTGCTACAACCTAAAGATGAAGAAAAAGAGTACAGATAAATGCTGACAGAAAGACAGATACCCCTAGCTATGTTAAGATATAAACAAGAGGTCATTGTACCAACACAATTTTGGCAAACATGTTGAAAATGTGTATGCCGGCAAATGGCTTATCGGTGAAAGACAGGGCTGGGGCTTGTGGCCAGCTGTGTCAACACCCTGAGTAAGAAATCAAATCTGACCGGCTCAATAGCCAGCTAGTAGGCTGCATGAAGGAGTCATACCATGGGGTTGGAGTCAGAGATGAGGTCTTTAAGGGTGTCCAGGAAGCCTTGGTCCTCCACCAACTGGGCGTTGATATCATGGAGCTTTGCAACACACACAGCGGCTGTCTTCCTTACATACGGGTCTTCATCCTTCAGACATTTCCTCAGTGGCTCACAGAGGTACTCCGTGATCTTGTCCACACGGATGCAGCCCATTGTACGAACAGCAAGGGCCCGGATTAGAGGGTTAGGGTCTTCACAGTCCTACATGGGTTGTTCAAAAGGTCATACGTTTTGTCACAACTTTTGATTTATTTCTATATCATACTACATTATCTGAGATACATTTGAAATGTATCTAACATTTGTTTGCATTATCATTCTGTAAAGAATTAAATCATATATTGGAGGTGTCGATTCTAAAGTAAAGAAGGAAAAATCAATTCATCTAATTGAATTCAGAGAAATAATGGTAAGTCACTTTACACAGATGTACAGAGAAGTGTAGCCCAAAACAACATGCATGAGTAGGTTCAAATTTGCAAGAGAATATGTATCCTCCCAATCATAAAGTGCTATGCAAACATTCCTATACCTCTGTATATAAAATGAGCACAGTCCGAAACTTCCTGATACCAACAGTTTGTCCAAATAGTGAAATTATAATACAATCCTAAAATTTGTGTTAACATTTTCCCACTAAATTTAAGATTTCGTTTTTTAATACTAAACAACTTTAAGGTTGTGCAAGAACTCAAGAACTGCAAAAACATTTTTAACGCAATGCATCCTGCCAGCTCTAATTGCACTGATTACTGCCCTTGAATGATAAATTATGACTAGATAATTTAATATAGTTTTCACATATTTATGACAGGGTGAGCTTTACCTTTACAAAAGTGTTAACAGCCATAATAGCCATGTCTGGCTGACTCTTGGCATAGTTCATCAGGTAGAGATAGACCAGCTTTTTTAGTTCCAGGTTGTCCGTCTGCATGCAGTTCACAACATCTGGGAACAGAGCGCTGAAGAAAGGACAAGGCATTATGTGACCACTGACTCAAGGAGGGTGAACTGTTACAGTGATTGCAGTGGGGCATCAGTTTCCCTGGCTCACCTGACATCCTTGCCAACTGTCATGGATGCAATCACCTTCTTCACAGCCTCCTTCTTCTTCTCTTTCTTATCACTGTTCAGCTCTGCCTTGAGCTCAAAGATCTCCCCTGTACACACAAGAGAAAAAAGCAATGCAATCCATTTGTGATGTAGAGGGTGAAAAGGACTACTGTGCAGCATTGACCTCTTTTCCAGCAGTTTCTGATAATGGTGGGTGGTATTGCTTGTCAGGGGTTTCGGTGCAATTGCTGCAAGCAACCATCCTGATATAGAGCACAATTGCAAGGTAAAAGATGATGATGCAGATGATGGGTCTGCATTGTTTGTGTAAGCAGCTCACTATGGCTGTTTACCATTTTCCTTGCAATATCCAAAAGAAAGACTTCTAGTGGTCCAGTGATAGAAAGCTTTTATTACAAAGCTGCCACAGGGCGTGCTCATTTGGCCTTAGTAGTTGAGCAGCAGCAGACTTACAGCTCCAATAACGTGGCAAATGAGAGTGGACGTCATGTTACCTGATGAGTAGGGCTGGGCTGCTATTGAATATGATCTTTGATCAGCTGCCAAAACTAAATTTGTTATTGAGGTTCTTGTTTTATGTGTGTGTGTGCTTTGTCACAGGTAGTGCGTGCCAGTTGGAACATAGCTCAATGAATTTAATATATATTTGATTACATTCTGCATACATTTGTATTGTGGTATATATAGCAACCTAAAAATATTCTTTCAATATCATGAAATGGTCACATGCTGATTGCTACAATAAGTGGAGATACCAATCATTTCAGATTTCAGTCATTTTGTTCAAAACTGAAAGAGAATAAACTTTAATTAGTTTACATTTCAGTGCTTTTTGTCACTGACGTGTCTATCTGCAGGAATTAGACTAAACATACACTGTCAGAACAGTCAATTTTGGGCTTAATTTAGGTTTCCCAGACAGAGATGGTAGCAACAGACCACACACAAAAAGCACATAGGGAAAGAAAATTGCACTTATGTCCCAAGCAATCCTAACAAACAGAAGGAGTCTACACACTAGCACTCATAAACATCTGTTTGCTTTTCCAAAGCCCTATGTGTGGGAACATGCACAGTTCTGGGTCATGTGAGAAGAGTCACATAAATACAACAGGAGGCACAGCAGGACAGTTAAATCTCTGACAGCTAATGCTCAATATGTCTAATCTGATTTACAATAACCAGAGCTAATCAGTTCTTGGCAACAACATCAATACAAAGCAGGGGGATAACATCTCTAGTTACATCTCTCAATGTCTAGCT
The DNA here is from genome assembly GCF_004354835.1 of Perca flavescens. NCBI lineage: Eukaryota > Metazoa > Chordata > Actinopteri > Perciformes > Percidae > Perca > Perca flavescens. Next base: position 17,860,630 of record NC_041335.1, on the reverse strand, counting down.
AAGTCAATTATGTATTGGTAATATATTTAACAATTCAAAGAATATGCATGTCTTGAAGAAAAACTTAAATTCTTAAATTGGGTAACCATCTTTGGCTTCATAGCCTGATAATATGAACATGTAATTCAGCACCACAGCTGAATAGGTCACCAAATCCACAAAGCACTTACTTAAAAAAAATGCATAGCTGGTAGCACAGATTGAGGATAAACAATTGATTTGAAATTAATTAACAAATCAGCTATCAGACCTTTCTTGGTAGTGGTGAAGTACTTGGAGTCCGTCATCTTGGATCCAAATTGTCGATTCTCCTGCAAACGACACAGTGGGTGAGAAAAGTTGCTGTGGAAAAATGTCCTTGACTTGAAACTTGGAGCATCACAAGAGCAACAGGAAACACTAAAAGTGCAAGCACAGGGAAATAAAAGGAATTCCTGTCTTCTCCTGGACAAATGGCAGTGACTTATCACAAAACAAAACAATGGATTTTGCTAAGAAAACAGACACTAATATCTCCTCTTTCATGAATCTTGTTGGCCAGCATGTAGTATGTGGCCAACAGTATAGCCTTTACTGAGTCAACTTCTACAGCATGTAGTATTTCCTGTTGGTGATTTCCACTCTTGGTGCATCTGTGAAGGATCTGCTCCCATTTATGAAATAACACTTCCTGCTATGAAATTTGAGCAACAGTGCTCAAGTTAAAAGGAAACGCTGCTAGGGAAATGGAATTTGCTCAAAAACATTGACAATTAAATTTTTTTGTCTTCTGAACTGTTGTGCACATTTAAGAAACATATGGCTTGTGCACATGCTCATTACACTTCATACTATGTTGCCTTTGGCTCTTTTAGTTTTGCCCTAAATATAAAGTGAGTAGCCTATATTCTGGTTACAACACAGCAAAATTGCTGCGAACTGCGATTCTCTTTACTGGCGGCCATCATGTATTGTTATAAATAGCCTATAATGTTAATGTTATACCATGAATATGATACTTTGTTACCACAATATGAATATTGATGCAGTCACTTGCAGTTTTCTTCACTGAATGCAACAGATGGCATTTTTTTATTATGGCTAATAATTTCATTAGCCTTCATTAATTTGACTGCCTTGCTGTTATGCAACGTTATCCTAACACCATTTAATTTAATTAATGAAACTTGCAGGGACAATGATACTAGCAGAGAATCAGAATAAGATGCATTATCAAAGAAGGTTTTCACTTGCAAGGAATTAACCGTGGTGTATTTGGTTAATAATAATAATAATAATAATAATAATAATAATAATAATAATACACACAGGCCTGCCTGAAATACACACACATGCTCACTAATGGAGAGAAGTCAGAGTGAGGGGGCGTCAGCTGTCTATGGACAGGCGCTCTGAGCAGTTGGGGGTTCGGTGCCTTGCTCAATAGCACCTCTCCAGCTACCAGTCCACCACCATAATTTGGTCCATATGGGGACTTGAATCGGTTCCCAACTCCCTACAGACTGAGCTACTGCCACCACCATACTTTAAAAAGGGAATAAACAATAAGGCAAAGTACTGATACAGTCAAGGACATAAATACAGAATAGATAGGACAATAAAAAATATGTAAGAGACACTAACAAAATATATATTTACAATATAACTGTTTAACTAAATGATCTAAACAAATGACAGAGGTATCAGTTATTACTGTTAACTTGCCATCAGTGACAATAAAGTGCGTTTCATAGATCTAAGGTAGCAGATTGATCATTATTCATTAAGCTTCAGGTAGCTGTCAACAGACTCTGACTCTTATGTTATAGTGTCTTTTTACATACTTTTATTGTAATATAGCTATATATTCTGTATTTATGTTATTGACTGTAGCAATAATTTGCCTTATTCGTTATTCCCTTTTTAAATTGTTTATTGTATGCACCACATACAAGGCAAATTCCTTGCAAGTGAAAATTTATTTTGGTAATAAATAACGTTATGATTCTGATCGGCTGTTAGACACAAGCTAAAACCAAATACGATGCGTTAACACAACTGACTACGTACGTAGCTATTAGCTAGTTAACGTTAGCTAACAAGACGATTGCGGTACGTTTGTACGATAATTCACGCTGCTGCCATAACATACTGACACCGAACTAACAGTATGCCCTTAAATAGTTTGCAGACTAACAATACGAGTACTTCACACTAGCTGACGTTAAGTTATTACTGTTAACTCAGACAAAAAGTAGAGGAAAGAGTCGCTAGCTGGCTAGCATCAAGCTACCATGACTTAACGTTAGCATAGCAGACTCGAGAGTGTATAATTCAGTTGGAACTAACTAAAATATGTGATGTGAAGTTAGTGAAATTAGTGCAGATAGTTCTGCCATTAACGATGCTATTCGATCAATTACTCACGCATAACTGATTCGCCCATTCCTGCATCTTTGCAGGACTTAGATGAATGAAACTGGTGCTAAAGGCTAGCTAACTGTCTGGTGCAGTGTGCCTGTCAGTGTCAGCTAGCGTATGGCCACTTCTCTAGCTCGCACAGCTGAGACATGACCTTCTGAGTACAGGCTTAAGGAAGCCTTTGCCTAAATAGTTAAGCTCTTAATCTATCTGCGTGGTTTAAACCTTACCGAACGAATTAGCGTACCTTGGTGTTAAAATTAGACTCGCCACATAACGAATTTTGAGAGAAAATCTCCACAAACACCTTACCGTAACAGGCGTAGTAGGGGCTGTGATGGCCTTCTGTCTCCTCCCTTGATTTACTTCCGTCTTTCCACAAAATAAACAGACGAGCAGCGTCAGCTTTCATTCAGAGAAGGTTGTTCACATATGGGCGATAATGTAACAACTTCGGTTGGCTGCATAACATATCCACTGACCTCTAAAAGGTGATGACATGAAGAGTAGTACTAAGATACTAAGGTATTTCCTATATTTTGTCCATGCCTTGTATATATTAATTAACATTGTGTTAAAATTAGAGGTGTTTCTTATATGTTGTCCATCCATTTAAAGCAGACTAAATATGAGAAACATCTCTGATACTCAACAGCACCACAAACTGCCTCTAAAATGACCATAGTTTAATAAACACCAGATCATCATTTTGAAGGGGAAACTGTCAATATTTCCGTTCTTCAGGGCAATTGAGTTTTGTTGCATTTTTTAACTTCAAACAGCAAAATCTGCACGAGATAATCTAATAGCAGTCAAATGGGATGATTACACACAGTAACTTACATTTTACGCAACAACAAAACATGTTTCAATTACAAAAGTTAGTAAATCACATTGTGCATGAAGAATAATAGGCTATTGCCATTATCTACGTTCACATTTTGGCTTTTCTCAAAACAGGCACTGCACGGCACGGCCGATCTGTTCTGCACACTGCTGTGACCAAAGCTCTATATGTTTATATATAATTAATGAGAGCTAATTCATAAACCTCAGAGGAAATTGTTTATTACAAGAACAACTGGACAGCATTTTCAACAACAAAAACTGTGAAATGTTGCAGTATTGCTATTTCATACATACAAATTCCACAATGTCAAGCAATCTGTACATTTGAAAATAACATTAGCAAACAAGAAATTGTCGAATCATGAACATTCAGATTTCGCTAATTAGGATAGAGAGAAGGAGAGAGAGAGAGATTCATGGAATTTGCAAAGTTGTGCAGGACAAAGAGCAGATTAGCACTCTTTTGTATGAATGTCACCATATGTTTGTATGAAGTCACAGTTTACATAGCTGGTGCATTTTAAACACCAATTGATCAAAATGCAAATATCTTCAAATAAGCCAAAACAAATTCAAATGTAAAACAATTAGAATGCATGTAAAAATCTGTTCATACAGATCTGTTCAATAACCAGCTACATATGTAGCTCTAACTGACACATTATAAATGATTTGTAGCAATTAGGGGTGGCATATTACTGTATCTCTGAATATTGCAAAAATGTGTTTAGTTGGTCTGTTTCATACCAGTTTTTTAAACTGGCAACATTTCTAATGGATTATGTCCCTTTACAGTATGCTGTTGAGAAACTAATCTTAAAATGCCTGATGTTTAATTCACTGGGCCCGCCTCATTTAGATTTCCCTAAACACTTACAGATCATTTAACTTTACTTGGGACACAGATGTCACTTGAGCCCAAAATTAAATTAAATTTTATAAATAAATAAATTAGACCTACATCACTCCCCACTTCACTCCAACTCTGTACATATTCTCATACCATACGTACACAAATACATGCACACACTTCTTTTTTTCTTGTCCATTTAGTGTCAGTGCCCTGCAAAAAGTTGCTATCCACAAATGTTGCTTTTCTTTTTTTACTGAAATTGTATTTTTTACTGAAACAACCATTGTAAACACATCAAAAGAAAACGGCCACCAACTTCTCTTAATGGACAACAAGCCAAACTTTTCCACTTTCAAATATATTTTACAAAGTACAGAAGTACTGTAGCTGGGGTTTGGCCTCTCATACTCTTGACAACTGTGCATGAGCTTCACAAGAGAACGCTAATATCCAGTTACAGTATCTATTATCCATGCACTGTTGCACACATTCAGACACTCAAGTCAAAGTCATTCTTCATTCATCAAACTTTCCCTCATAATAGCATTGTTATTGGCTCTAATCAGTCCCAGAACACTTAATTCCAAAAACAGAAAACAGTGTCCCTTTTTACTGTTAATAAAACATGTCTTTCTTTAGCCACTAGATGTCACCACAGATTGTGCCGTGTCTTTGAAATCCATCTGCTAAGTAGGTTATCTGGCTTCTTGTGTTTCAAAACAACTAATGGTATTCAGAGGCAATAAATTATATATCTTTAACATGAATTGTACACCTACATCAAGTATAATGATTAAATTGGCAATGATCCTTACTTATTTCCACATTCACACTCAAACTCTCCAATTTCTATTATCATAAATAGTAAATGATGGCAATGTAGTGTTAATGAATAGATCTTAGTGATGTTGAGCAAAAACATTCAAAAACTAACCTGCGAATATATTTTAAGGCAAAGGGAATTGTCAAGGCATTTCCAACACCGATATTGCATAGCTAAGGCAGCACAGAACTGTTACAGTGATATGTACAATAAACTGTAAATTCAATGCCTTTTTATATACACAATACCCACATGTATTAGTGAGTACATCAACATGTATTTACACATTCATTCTCCTAAGCCTTAGACATGTGTATATGTGTAGCATTGTATTCCAGAGTACAGTTTGGTCAGAGGAGTAGCTTCCAACAATTCTGTTTTAGTGACAATGACACAAAGTAATACAACCTTCACTGCTCCTCATATTTTTTCACTTAATCCACGTAACAGTAGAAATAAAGTTAAAATGTTTTACTGCATTAAACAGAATCTTGAACCTGTACGCATTTAAAAACAGATATCTATCTCAACAACATTAATTGTTGTGAAAAGGTGGCATCATACATTAATAACAGCAGACCAATGTACAGAGATTGGTAGTGCATGTAGTGTTCATAATGTCAGAGGAATGATGGGGTTACCTTTGTCTATGTTACCTATTAGTATTTTGTAAATGTGAGTATAATGAGTCCTATATGAAACACACAACTGTGGGGAGACTGAAAATATCACAGTCACCAGTATTTTGACTATCAAGGCAAGCAGAGATGCTGTGGCAAACCACAAGAGGGAGCCAATCCATCTGACTAAAGATGTAGTGTTGACACTGTTTATAGAGTTGCAGCTTAAAATCCCTGGCACTTCACCATGCCCCTCAGTGGGGCACATGGCAGCACATATGCTCTCTCTCCATCTCTCTGTATCAACCATGAGAATTTCACAAGTGTCTTTGCAAAAACAAACCATATGATTGGCAAAAGCATCCCCATGCACACATTAAAAGACAGTAAAAGTAATATTAAAGACCATTCCTTTGGTAATAAATAATTTGGCTTGAGTGCAACATAAAAGCAATTTGAACCCCCTGCAGGTATTCAGAGGAGAAACTAAGTGAAAAAGAAGGAGTGTTAGACATGCAATGAAAGTCTATAGCCCAGTCTCAAGTTTTTTTTTACACAGTAGTCAAAGTTTGTTCATGACAACAACCCCCTGTGTCATCTGTGCTACATCCAAGCTTCAGGCTCCCTGACTGTCCAGGGTAGGAGCAATCTTTGTTGCCCATTGCTGGGGAACGTGGTTGAGGATGGATCATATCTGTGAAAGCCTGGTGTAGGCTCTTGCATGTGGCTGGACGACCAGTAGAGCGCGAGCTCTGAGGGGACAGCGGTGGGGTGTGGTTTGGGGAAAACGTGTCGTAAGCCTGCAGATCTCTGTAGCTGACCGGTGTGGGGATACGTGATGGGCTGTTTTCTGGCCTGTTGTCAGTGCGAGGCCTCACCCTGCCTCTCAGTTTGTGCTTAGAGATAGGGGCTATGCTGTCTGCCTTCTTTTGCCCTTTCTTAGTCTGCAGCCCTTCTCCTTCGGAGTCCCCGTTGGCCGGGGGTGAAGCTGGTGGGGGGGATTCAGAACGTGATTCGCTCAGGCTGAAGCACATGGAAGAGGTTTCACTAGAGGAATCCTGGAAGGAGCAGTCCTCAGAGGGGGGAAGGGGCACAGGTGACCGACAAGCCTCTGGGGGCGGGAGGTCGTCACTGCTGTCACCATTTTCTAGGTCATGAGGGAGGTTTGGCTGGTGATTCTCCAGAGGAACATCTCCTTCAGGTCCTGTGCCCCAGCCAAGCTGACCCTGCTGACCTGTCAGCCCCCCTGTGGGAGGACAACCTCCATGGTCTCCATTCATATTCCTACAGTGGAAAGCAGGTTGTGAGGGGACCTGATTCATCAATCTGTCTGTGTCTCCAAGACCAGGCAGGGAGGAAGGGGGTTCTCTCTCCTCGATGGAGCTAGAGATGGCTGGGAGCTTCTTGAGACCCCTTCCACGCTCCCCCCAGTGCTCAGGCGCTCCTTGACTTAAGTTGTGTGGTCCTCCAAAATTGTGTCCATGAAGTAAATTTAAGGGGTCCTCCAGTGGGAAGTGACGGGAATTAGTTCTTTTGGATTCCCTGAGGTCAGGCAGAGTTCCTATCTTTGCGCCCACATTCAGGGAGGAGGTGGAAGAGTTAGAGGAGGAATAGGCAGAGTCAGTGACATTAGGATCAGTGGGTGCTGGTACTAAATGTGTCCCAGCTCCCTGCAGGCTCGCTCTTTCTGGCGCTCTACAAGACACTCCTCTAGCCTGCTGTGTATTGGCCAGAAACTCAGCCTCAAAGCTGCGATACAAGTCCAGCTCTTTCTGGGGGTCTAGTGTTGTCAACATCTGGAAGCCAAGGCCTAGTCCTTCCTCCTCGGACTCCTGGCACTCCAGGCCAGACAAGGTTCTATGGTGGCCTCGCCCAGCAGAGCGAGGGCCCTGTGATGTCCGAGGGGAGCGGGCAGTATGATGGTGAGAGTTGCGGGGAGTTGAGTGAGGTGAACGTCGCCCTCCTGAGGTGACTGGTGGCAGAAGTCTGCCTTTTCCTATGGAGGGTGAGCAAGGTGCAGGAGGCCTGGGAGTAGTTATAATTTTTTTGCTGGGGCTGCTGTTGTTGTTCTGGACCCCTTTAATAGGCGAGTTAGAGCATGAGGACGACTGCCTTTTGGTGAACCCACCACCTATTCTGGGAGAGGATGGGGGCAATTGTTTGCCCCGAAGGTCCTCTCGTCTGTCCGGAGGTGGGGGCTGAGGGTCTCTATAGCAGGAAGCGGGTCCTGGGCTGGCATCACTGGACCGAGTACGGCAGGTTAACTTACTCTGGCTGTGGGAACGTTGTGCATGGAGCCTCCTCGGGCCCTCGTTTCCGAGAGAGCGGCCTCTCTCTGTGCGGGATGTTCGCGATCCATCAGCGCATCCTTGTGGTGGGTTCGGTTTGAGTATTGGAGCGAGACCAGGACGTTCCCGAGATTGACTGCGAGCACGGGGCAGTGGGGGACGCAGGGATGGGGTCTGATTTCCAGCACCAGGCCTCTCTATCACATGCTTCCCTTCCTTGCGATTGACAAGCAGGACTACTTCATCACCAGAGCGTCGTGAGGCACCACCCTGAGAGTACCGTCCCCCTCCTCCTCCTCCTCCTCCTCCTCCTCCTCCTCCCCCTCCCTTAGAGGAGGCTGTAGAGGAGTCACTGTCTCCAGACAGACGTCTTGTCACTGGCAACTTTGTCTCCTTATTCCTACAATGTAGAAAAGAGTAATTAATATTCATAATATTACCCCAAACGTTTTGTAGATTTTCCCCATTCTCAACCAGACACTCCACTGTCATGCACCATCAGGTATTATCAGCTCCTTACTTGCACATACAGGAGGAAAAAAATCTCAATCGATTTGTTGAGTACAGATCAATAAAGTATGTATTGTAAATTGGATATTTAAATACCCAGCGGTGGGTGTGTTGTTTGTTTAACTATTAAGATTGAATCACTTATATCTTATATTTTATTATTATATTATTTATTTTTTTACAGCATCAGAAAACAGTGTTAAAACAGTTAAGTTGTTGTCTAGAAAGAGTCCATGCATTTAAAGACCCATCAGTCAGTTTAGGAATGTCAGCATGCTGCCGTCCTGAGTTTTGCCTTTTGGTGGTAAGGATACAATTTTGTTTTCAGTTAGGTTGTGCCTTTAATTTGTGTTTATTACACCGAACTTCTAAAGTTATCCTTAGAAATTAGACTTGTATATTTTCAGGCATGCTAACTTGCCTGCATGGAGCCCACCTGTTGACCTACTTCCCCAGTTAGCTGTGAACAGTTGTCTAGGGATAGTTGTCAGATTAGTCTTTATCTAGTCTGGCGCATTTGAAACAGGATGACCCACCCACATAGGGTTAATTCCAATGAGCTGTTGCCTTGACGTCTGGTCTGAGCCATCGCTCAATACAGAAATGAGCCACACATTGGCTTGAAGCCAAAGTAAACCACCATTCAGCTCCAAAATGTGTTAAACAATGGTGTCTTCACACTCTGACATATAGGGAAGGTATGTGACCAGCTAAACTTTTTACCAGCTTCATGACATTTTATTGTCTTTATATCCCACCGAGAAAGAGCCACTTATAATGGCCTTAACGTGCCACTTCTCTATCACTGATGAGCCGCTTCAGAAGCATATCAAAGAAAACTGATGTGTGGTTTCATTTGTCAATGTCTTCATACTAATTCAGAGCATCTGTTTGACATGCAGGAGCAACAGCTCACACAGAATCACAGCCATCTTTAGGCAGTCGAACTGAATGAAAAGTAGAAGAGAGAAGACTAAGGGAAAGAAGAGCTGAGAAAATGTGTTTGGTGTCCACCTTGTAGCCACTAGGAAGTGCTGTAGGCTGGCTGCCTGAGATGGGTTTATCTGGCAATGTCACCTGAGATTAGATAAAGCTGCTCTGGTCTAATCTGTGGCTTCCTGGCATGTGTATTTGTTGTGTATATTCCCAGTTCTTTGTGTGTTTGTTTGTGTGTGTGTGTGTGTGTTATTTCTGACGGGTCATCTGTGGGCAAAGCAAGCAGCAAAACACTGAGTGTGACCTGCCAGGTGGTAACACACTTATCCCAACACTTATCCACACACTTGAGTAGGCGCAAACACTCACCTGAGAGGATTAAAGTGGCGAGGTTCTGAGCGGTCTCGTGGCGGCCGTGGAAGTAGAGTGCGTGCTGCGCCGGAGTCAAGTTCGGTGGTGACAGACGGGTTCTGTGAGCGGCCGGGCCGCGTGGAGGAAGAAGAGGCACATGGAGCAGAGGGGGGCTCCAAGGAGCGCCTGTCTGGAGGTTTGTAAGGTGCGATGCCATCATTTCGCCAGTGTGGACCTGGGCTGGTGGAGCGGGAGGAGTGGGCGCTCGAGGACTTGCTCTGGGCTCCCTGACCTTGGCCACTGGCTTTAGCCTGGTGGTAGCGGTGGGCTGTGGAGACAAATTAATAACAAGTGTTTAAGACAGACCTTTAACCAACATTGTCAGACAGCCTGTACAATCACTAAGGATAAAAGTCATTTAGAGGTCTAGAAATATATCATAGCTAACCACATCAATGTCATCAAGCTCTTAGATAGCAGCAGTAGATAACATATTGCATGCTTCCTTGAGCCAGAGATAGACAGACCCTCACTTGTGAGACTAGGCGACCAGCAAGATGCTGATGATCCCACTGTTTAGGGAGAACATTTATAAAACACAAATGCATATTTCTGTAATCACTTGATACTCTATGATCTTCAACCTCTTGTGGTTTTAAATGTAGCACCAATTATGATTTCAGATAGTGTCAGCTGTTCAGGCCAGACGCTTGGCCCTTGACATCACCACTTCAGCAGCAGTTTGTTTATGGGCATGTATCACTGTGCTCTGTGCTGCTAATCATAGTGAGTGTAAACATTGAATAGTTTTGGTTTATAAGCAAAAAAAAAAAGTCTTTGAGTTGCTACACAGATGTTTTATGGAATCAGGTAGCAGTAGAGGATTACAGAGTAAGAGTGACTTCACATTTTCCATTACAAACTTGATCATTTTGAAGGCCTACATTCCCTGGCTAGAAATACTTTTGTTCTGGTTTTTAGTATGAAACAGACTGATTGTTGCTGGGTGATATAACAATGTCAAATCAGTCAACAGCAAAAATCAGAATGTGTATAATGAGAGAAATTTAAAATTGGATTAGTTATAGTTATTTATTTGTGTCTACTAGGACTGTATGACAAACACTACTTCTCAACCTTGCTGACCTTCACAGTGTCTGCTCCTAGTCTGAACACAGTACAGCAGATGTGAATCATTTGTTTATGATTTTAAATGCATTATGAATTATGCAATACCGAGACACAACAAGTAAGTTGTTTTATAAGGGGCTGACGGGGAACAGGAAGTGACCTCACCGAAAGCAGCACAGCGACATGGGTCATGCTTGTCCAAATAGTGCTCTAATGTGTCCCAGCCCCCTCCAACACGCACCATCACATGAGTACGAAGGACCTGAGGGATGAAAAGAGAAAACAAGGCTTCAATAGATAAACAGAAAGTAACATACACATTCACACACAAATAAAGTGGCAAAACCTTTTGATATACTGCACTACCACACACACTGTCAATAGATATGCAAATTCCACAAGTGGGGCGGCTTGCTGAAGGCTGGCCGGTCTTCAGTGTTACGTAACATCTAGATGCACCCCTGCCCGTGCCCCTGCATCTCCCTCCCCCACACCTCCTCTTTCTCTCACATCACTCTCCCAGCTGCTGCCATTATGAGGGCTGTTCATTGCCATGCCAACTCACAATTAAACAGAGTACGGTAGCAGAAGAAAGAGCCAAAGTGCTGTGCTCTTTTTTTTGGGCCTCTCTCTCTCATGCCTCTCAGCTGGCTTCCCCGTGATTTCAGAGGGGAGCAGGGTGAATTAGCATGGTAACAACTCACCCCTGCTGTCCTCTATGCTCTCTGAGATTTTAGTTACCGAGGAGAGGAGAAGAGAGGAGAGGGGGCCTGGATAGCCATAACAGAGGGGGGGTTGGTGGATATGTCACTTCTTACTCTCGTCTGCTCTTTGAAGCACACGCATCCGCAAGATGAGACCGAAGAGCCTCACTCCCTGCAGGCAGAAGCTGCCTTCACTGAAGCAACACAATTTGCCTGATGTGAGAGCCCCGTGGATGCATCCCCCTGCCTTGGGTTGTGTAATAGGGTCTGCCAGCCACATGTTTTAAAGGTTGTACCCGTGTCTCAGACGGCAGGCAAGGCAAAGCCATAATGACACATCTGCGTGGACTGGCACAGAGTTTATTTCCACCAAATCGCACATGGCCGAGTGCTTCATCTCCGCGTCCCTGACTGTTGTCAGACACAGACATGTGCACCAAAGTCTGACCCCACCTTCTCTCTAATACAATCCCTGCCAATCCACTACAAGTCTTTTCATCGGCCTTGCGCCCCTACTACATCAAATCCGTCGAAACAGCTGATCTGCTTATCTCTATCAGACCTGAGAGTATAAACTGCTTACTCTCCTCTGCTGTAATGTCAGTAACAGGTTTACTGTTTGTGTGATGCTGCGTGGGCATCATGTGCCTGCAGTGAAAGGCTGCACGAGTTTCATATCATATATTTGTATCCTCACTGATGTATAATTTCCACAATAAAAACATCACGAAAGGTCAGTGAACAGAGATCCCCATACGGTAACACCTTATAATAACCATCACTAATAAATAGTAAATTGATAGTTAATTAATCTTTAGTTAATAGGTATATAATAGAGCCCGACCGATATATCGGCGGGCCGATATTAGGCATTTTCCAAATTATCGGTATCGATACGAACTTTATAATAGACATCCAAAAAATGTTTATTGACAGTTTATAAACAATTTCTTAATCACTAACAAAAAGTTAAACGTCCAATGTGTAGGAATTTCTACCATCCAGCGTTGAGATCAGATATCGCAATCAATTCTCTCGCACCACGCCATTTAAAGTACGTATTACAGCTACGGTAGCCTTCACGCTTTAAAAAGCTGGTCTCTTGCTCTTTTCAATATCCTTTTTCTTTTTCTGGGCGAAGAAGAAAACTCCTGTTTCTGAAATTTGGATTCTGAATACATGTGGTCCTCCATGTTTCCTTCTTCCAACTTGCCGGGGCCGGGAAGCTACGATACCCATTAGCAGCACCTGTGAGTTTATCATGTGACAGCGAAAACACGAAAGGTAGAGCAGTATGTCCTGTATGTCCCTTACCGGCTAACGTATTTCAAGACGGCCCATGGATATGGAGCGTCTACCCCAGTTCATGCGAATGCAAATGTAAAATTTCAAGCCAAAAGGAATACTTGGAATTGATGGTGGAGGTAAATATTCATGAAAAAGGACAAGTTTTTGAACGGGCAACACAGATTTTAACTAAACACGACGTTACACACTGGACCTTTAATATAATATATAAAATGTTTTGATGTGAACAACAATAAACTGTTAAAATAACATAAATTATATAATTAGTAAACATAATTAATTATCATTTTGTTGTTAGTTAACAGTAAAATAACTATTAATTTAAGTTTAACTAAATATCAATTTAACATTTATTAGCGATGGTTATTATAGTGTTACCTTGCTTTGTCTAAGTAGTTTACAGAATAGATCTGCTGTCACTTCTGACTTTTATCATTATTTTAGTTTTTGCATAGTGTACATTATACTATAATAGAGGTTTTGTTGTGACATAAAGACATGGTTTCACATCTCTATTTAATGCCTTTGTTAATGTTAACTGTGGAGGAGGAGTAGCTGTCATGATGGTAACAGCTACTGGAAATCCAAATAAACAAATATCTTTGTGTAACTGGAGTGGGATAATTATATGACTATAATGAGAATTATCAAGGGTCTTAAAATGCTGTATGACTAAATCTTCATTTATTGAATTCTCTATCACTTGTTGTCATATCCAACAAGCTTATCATGCATTCCACATGTTATACATGATTCTGCAGCAGGAATCTGCTGACGAGTCTGTTGAGGCTAAATAGACAACATGGGACCACGTTTCATTTTAGATCTATGGCTTAGCTGCCTAATTTCCCAACCACTGAAGGGGTATCACAGTCTTCAGTGTAGAGAGACCCAATCCCTGTTTCTATGGCAACAGCGAACAGAGAGAGACTTCTTGTCACCATTGTGGGGGCGTGTTGAACCTATTTCTTCTTAAATCTGGCTGGTGAGCTCAAAAATGTAGCTCATAGTTCATTTCAGCTGTTGTGCCCCACAACTGAAGGCATCTCCTCCCTCTAGGGAGCGACTTCCCTAGGGACAAATACGCCTTATTAACTCCCCCCTCTGTTCATATGATCCGTTCAGCCATTAGCTTTCTCTGCTTCATGCCTTCGTTCAGCCCAAGATCCTTGTCAGAGCTTTGGTATACTGAATAGGGTTTTTCTGGCTTTTAAAGCGGCTGCCCACTTCCTCCCCTCAAAAGAATAAGGGAAGTGTGTTGGCCGCACTTGTAGCTACTCAGGCATATGTGTGATCACTGTCATCTCCAGTGAGGAATGAGGAAAGGGTAGAGACAGTGTGTAGAGAGAGATAATCTGACAAGTCAAAAGGCTCCCAGACAGAGACACACACACAGACAGTCTCTCTCTGTCTCTCTGTCTCTCTGTCTCTCTCTCTCTCTCTCTGTCTGTCTCTCTCTGTGTCTCTCTCTCTCTCTCTCTCTCTCTCTCTCTCTCTCTCAAACGGGCAGGGCAGGCATGTCTGTCCCATTATGTTTTAGTAGTAGTAGTATGATAGTATCTTATCTTATCTTAAAATGTCTGTTCCAAACACGAGCTTCCATTAATCAAACACTTCCATCACAATCCATTTTAGGGACTGTAAGGAAATTATTAGAAGGGAGGAGAGATTATGTATTTTTAATTTTGCTGAAGGGAGGAGAAGTCTTTTATTTTTTCTTCTCCCCAAATTTATACATCAGCCTTCCCTCGCATGATTAATTTAAATTAAATTAATTAAATCAAACAGCCGCTAATGATAGCTTTAGTGCACGTAATTGCTCACAATTGGGATTATGACATGAAATGAAAATGCAGAGGAGAAAAATCCTGTCTCTGTTTCAGGACTTTATTTACAGAGAACCACTTTTTTCTGCATCATAACAGAAAGTATGATGTTTGGATTATGAATCATGAATCATCATAAAAATGAAAAAAATTTAAATACAAAATTCAACTGCTCTCCGCATTCCTATAGTTTTCTACAGACCCTTACAGTTTGTCCCACTGATTTCAGTACACATGACACCTTTGGAGAAAATAGAAAAAAGCTATTTCCCAGACAGGCGTGTGTGTGCTTCACATAGTGTATATCACATCTCCCTGTCTGGAACAAGTGGTGCCACTAAATGTGAAGAAATATTGACATTACAGACCTATAATGTAAATGCAGACCACATGGAATGCCATCCAACGAGTCCATTAATCTGGCTGGGGCACATTTTAGGTAAGTGAAACCAAATCGATCCCTGGTATCCACCAGCCTTCCTGTCCATTCCTGTGAGGCCTGATTTGGGTTGGGTGGCAGCTTTTAAACTGAAATTGAGACAAGCAGTCCAGCAGAAACAGGCTACAGCCAAGATAAGGGCTCAGGAAATGACCTAAAGCTCCAATTGTGTCTCAGTGGTAAAAAGTATAGTCCTGGGAGTGGGACAGTTTGTTTTCTCATGTGAGAGAGATGAATCACAATGCTGTTACATACAATGTAGGCTACAGTTCTCTGGGTGGTTTATCTGTTGCTACATAACCCTGCTCTCCTTGAAACAACATATGATGCCATATGCCAACACTGTATGGCTCTATGCAATTACTGCAGGCCTCACAGCCTTTTGTGCCAAAGTAGCTTCTATATATCCAGCTTAACATGTAGTGTAAAACTAACTTAAGGATATTTCAGGTTATTACAACTTTGGTCTATGTTGTCATTTCTACCAGAAATCTGTCAACATCGCTATAACGCAGGGGGCAATAATCACAAGCCGTCAATTAAATCAGACTATTTAGTCAGATAAACCACCTTGTCTGGAGGTAAGTGTGAAACCCATCAACATCAATTTCTGGCAAGTGCTGAGTAACAATAATCTGAAGAAGAAGATGAAAAAGTACCCACACATTGCCATCTAGTTCCCATTTCTTTTTTTAATTCAACTTGAACATGACAAAAATTTGACCACAAATGGTCTTCCTAACTGTACGTACACACATATACTGTCTATGGTTGCTGCCGTTTGCCGCTGCTTGCCGCTGAACCGCGTCATAGCTCATTACCATAAAGTTGACCAAAGTTCAACTTTCTGATTGACGCTCAAAACGCCCAAAACGCGACGCCGACAGTTTTGACGCTCCTTGCAGCTGAGAGAAGCCAGCTTCCATTGAAAATGAATGACTTCCGGTATCTTTAGACGCTCAAGTCGGCGGCGGTGTGTACGTACAGTTAGGCGTCCCTGTAGAATAAAAGAATATTTAGAGCCAAATAGCAGTGTGCGGGTATGTTTTGCTCAAAGTTAAACCACAAGGTTGTTCCGTAAACTGTGATGGATGTTTACCATTGACAGTAGGGTAATAATTATACCAATCATTTTCATTTCTGTCTTCTAAATAACTAGTGGGTTAGACTGCTGGAGAATGACAGTGAGCATGACCACTCCAAGCTGTCAACAAGGAGCCTTAGAAACCTCCTGCGTATCTTCTGGCCTATAACACAATCTCCGACCAACAACTACTCACTCGGTCCAATCAAGAATGCATAGATACCATCATCATGAGAAGACGGTGGAGATGGATTGGACAAATCATGCGAAAAAAACTACAGGATGACATCACAAGAACTGCCCTCCACTGGCTCTTGAAGGAAGGCGTAAGAAGGTAAGACCCCAAGAAACATGGCGTCGAACAGTGGAGAGAGAACTGAAAGCCCTAAATCAGACCTGGGGAACCATCCAAAAGTTTGCCCTAAACAGACAGGAGTGACAATCCTTTGTTGCTGCCCTACATGCCAGTAGGCATAAAGGGCAGTAAGTACGTAAGTATGTTTGCCATGTTGTCTTAATAATATTGCAGACATTTGTTCTGAATTAAAAACATGTTTTAAAGACTGGAATTTCATTAATGAAAGCAAATAACGTTTGTGTTCATGCAGTTGATCAATACATCTTGAATGTAACGTCTTCATTTTTATTAGTTCATTTTCCTGTTTACCTTAATTTATAAACAGAAAATGTGGACACAAAGACATGTGTCATGGCTCACAGTGACAGACTATTCTGATAATGGTATCGAGGGCCTACCCTTATGAAGATCAATGCACTGGAGTCTCCCACTTTGTACTTCCCCTCCGACACCTTGATCATGGGAAACTGAGCTGGACAGGAACACCGGCCCAGAATCTCACGCACCTGAGGAGAACAAAACAAAAGCAGTTTAACATCCACAGCGGACAAACATGACACACACATCTGAGAGGAACCTGACAGTGATCCCTTCCTGTTCTTGAGGTCAGTGCCCCCACATGTGATCATGTTTAGTCACATATATCTGTAGCCATGAGCAAAGCCCTGCCGGTCCTGAGCGGGATGTGTCAACAACACAATGAATCTGTTTTATGGTGTAAGAAATGAGCAGTCTTGGCTGCCTGAGAGTATGGGGGTGTTGAGTGTGCATTGTTAGTGCGTCATCTTCCTGCCAACTTTTCTCTCCGAGCACCCACTGAGCGTTAGGGTGCCCCGCCCTGCTCTCTCACCACATTAAAAGCCCTGCCTCATCTCATCTCTGCAGAACATTTTGGTAATTTAGTTACACCGCACAAGTGTCACAAAAGCACAAAAATACATATGTGACCATGCTAATGAATACTCTGCCTCTCTGTGCTGTAACATGACAATGTGGTGATGATGTCAGCAGGCCTGTGCTGCCAGCTGGGTTTTGAATTGAGAGTCATAGCCGGTGGCCTTGCTGTGGTTGGGGGTGCTTATTAGGCACAGACACAACTGCAGGGTGGAGCGAGATCTGCCTGTGTTGCACAGGCCTGGGCTCTCGCAGGATTGGACAACTTTGATGTTTTTCTTGGCGTCTCTCTCAGACAAAGGCGTATGCACACTTGTCAACCAGGAGGGAGAGAAAGTAAAGCAGCAAAGTGGACAGAGGAAAGCACAGGAAGAGAAGAGGAGCAACTACTCCTAGTTGTGCGTGCAGGGGCAGCCATTACCATTGGCAGGAGAGTGTTTTATTGATATTTAAGGGATCAAATGGAAAATATCCGGTTGTGAGCTCCCACCCTTTGGCTTGGCTTGCATGTGGTGTGTGTGTGTGTGTGTGTGTGTGTGTGTGTGTGTGTGTGTGTATGTGTGTATGTGTGTATGTGAGCAGGCTGGCCTATAACACCTAGTTATTTTCTTCAAACAGCACCCCTCATTCTTTCCCATGCTGATTAAAGAGGGAGGAATCAGCGCTAAGCCTTAGCACCTCACCTCGCCTCCCTCTCACCTGCTTGTCTTTTCTGTCTCATCTGCTTTGTTGTCTATCAGCCTTTATTCTTAGCCCGTGCACTCGCTGACCAGCCCTATATTTGTCTTTGCTGTCTTTGTTTTGCTTACATTTCTACATCTGCTTGCCCTCTCTCTTTCTCTCTGCTCTGTCACTCCGTCTTTCATCCTGTCAGTAGGTGGACGAGCCCTGTTTGGAAAAAACCCCAGCCATTGACTTAATGGAAAGATTGCTATGGCAACAGACACACACATAGCCTTACCCTTCCTTTTTTAACTGTACTTTTTTTCATTCTTGCTATAGTAAAGCCTTTCTCTCCCTCCCAAAACCTCCCCCAGAGCAATTTGGCTGAGGTCATACGTTTTCCTCCAGAGGGAAGGTGACAGACTCGCACACTTTGTCTCATACGAAACGCTGAGCAGGATACACAGTCAAACCATGAAGTGTTTTAATAATAACCTAATCAATAGCAGCCCTGGCATTTGAAATATTTACTCTGTGGAGCTTTTGACACGAAATGTGTGCACTTCCCATGTCAATAATGGGTACACTCAGACACACTGAAACTGAAACCAACACACACACACACACACACACACACACACACACACACACACACACACACACACACACACACACACACACACACACACACACACACACACACACACACACACACACACACACACACACACACACACACACACACACACCAGAATGAGATAGAAAGGGAGGAGGGAGACAAGGTCATGCAGTAAACATGCAGAAGTGGAGCTGGAATATTGCGAAAAAACTGAAGGATGAATTATGGATGCATGTTGGTCACATGAGAGACGCTTTCAGCAAGCGCTGCAGATGTTTGAGAAGGAAAAGAAAGAAAAGACAACCAAACAATCCACAGCACGCCCCTATTCTGAGAATCTACTGTATCTATCTTAACATAGGAATTCAAGAGATGTTTTGAGCAGAGAGAGAAACACTTTCATTATTAAGAGATTGCTGTGACATTCCCTTTGGATTGAGCAGCTGGGATTGTCTCCAAGCAGTTTAATGTAAAGAACATATACAGTACATATTGCTTTAATGATCCCACTGATCAGATCACGTCATATCTGCTCAGTGCGAGCCAACAATCTGTTCATTCCTTTCCTTCCTGACTTGTAAACATCTGAAGAGCCATTCATGGAAGAGACTAAGGGGCTGAGCAAACCCTAGGGATGAAGAGAGGAAATGGGAGGGGGCGATAAAGATGTTTAGGTTTTATTCCCCATTTTCTTTTCTGATTTGAAATGTGGACTAACATGCGACACTAAGACAGTAGGTTAACAAAATGGTATCATAAAGGAATATACAAGATTGCCAATATTGTTCCACTCTAATAAGTCAATTTGCTGTTGTTTTTAATTTAAAGGTTATGTGAATATACAAAATATAGTTCTGGTTTTAGATTTCTGGTTTTGTGGTTCAGACTGGGATCCACATTTCATAAATGTACTCAAAGAAGCCGCACATTCATCTGAATATTACTCTGTTCTCTCCTCATGAGTCAACAAACAATGTACAGTACAACCACACAGTCATCAAACATAGGTGTGCTGACTGGCCTGCTGCAACTAGCTTCTTTTTATGATTGCTATGCAAAAGGTTAGTCATTGGCAATCTCCAACAATAAAAACATTACAACACACCCCACAGGAATTTATATAGGCAGTTGTTAGGATTTGACTTCTGTGAGTCAACTGTAGGTTGGAGGGTTTACGATAGAAAACAATTTTCAAAAGGTAAAGGAAATTGGGAGCATTATAAGATGGTATAAGATGTACAGTGCTTTCAAGGTGAATTAAAAAAAATGACAACAATACTCTTCTCTTAGCTTATCATGTTACCCTGAGGATCTCCTGTCATGACTGGAAACTTCCCAAGATAAAGCCATCTCACGATCAGATAAGCACATAGAGACAAGAAAACGCTGCAGGCGTCTGTTTGGGTGGAGGGAAAGTTTTTGGAACTTGAGGGATGATTGCTTCACCACCCAGTAAGCATTCCAAAAGACTATGAACACTGAGACAGCTACATATCAGACTCCATACTCCTATTAAACCACTTTCCTAACAGCTTGCGTAAACGACTCCACTGTGGACAATCATGCAACATCTCATAACCTCCTTTGCACCAAATGATAACTCTTAATAACTTAATAACTCTCTTAATAACCTTGGCGGTGCAGGCAGATTACAAATAACTGAATGAATGCTGATTATGTTGGACCTTTAGCCTGGGGCCAAACTGGAGAGATCATGAAAATACATGTATTTAGAGACTATTAGCATGCTGGTCCAACAGGCCAGACCAGCAGAGATGAGACAGAAAAAACAGAGTTGGATAAATGCCTCAGGATCAGGTGTGTCAGTTAAAGTCTGTAACCTTCCACAGGGCAAAAGGCAGAATAATATAACAAACAAAGAATGCATTGCCTTTTAGGGAATATGCTCACTTTCTTCCTGGCTGAGAGTCATGAGAAGATCGATACCACTTTTACATCTGTCCATTAAATATAAGGATAGTCAGCAGCCGGTTAGCTTAGCTTAGCACAAAGAATGAAAACAGAGGAGACAGAAAAAATCCGAAACTACAGCACATTTACCGTGCAAACACAAGAAAGCAAATAAGCATATCATACAAAATGTCAAACATTTATCATTTACAACCTTTATCGGTTACAAAAATAATAACATGCCTTCGTATATTTTATAACCTGTGTTGTGTGTCTGGGTGAAAAATCTAATCATACTGGCTCCAGGAAAGGCCTCATCCGCCACGTCAAGGAAACCATTCTCTGAAAATCGATGCCTGTCTTCTGGCCACATGACAAACTGCTCATTGGGCTGGTGGGAGAATATATCAATCTAATGGACATCAAATGCTGCAAGGCGAATAACTCTATTATTCATCTGCTTCAGTCAGACAGCAGTTTAATTACCCAGCGCAGGAAATTAAAAATCAGACCAGTCATTTGTTGGTTTGTTTTTCAAATAATTTTTGGGCATTCTAGGCCTTTATTAGACAGGACAGCTAAAGACTAAAGGGGGAGAGAGAGGGGGAATGACATGCAGCAAAGGTCCGCAGGTCAGAATCAAACCCGCAGCCGCGGCGGCAAGAACCAAGTCTCTGCACATGGGGCGCACGCCATGGGAGCCATCCAGGCGCCCATGTAGGTTTGTTTTGATGAGGCTCAAGAACACTCAGCACTTTTTCCTTGTGACAGCCGAGGTTAGAGGGATTGATGTTCTCATCCTGACAGCCTCCACCTGAGACCAGCATGAGGAGGCTGCTGGCTGGTGCAGAAAATAACCAGACTACTCACACAGACAGAAGCCTATTCAGATAAATGATAATCATTTAAACAATCAGGGGATAGCACAAAATGCAATGCAATAACCACATAAAGCGGGCAATATGCAAAGTGCAGAGTCAGCTGTTTTCACATGCACCCTGCAGCATGGAAAATAGTACGGCGGAGTGCAATCTGATCTGTACTGTTACTGTGCAAAGTATAGAGGGTAAAACAAACTCACAAATAATAAACCCCTAAAAACACGAGTGCCGCAGTAGGGAGAAACACTGAAGGGTGCCACGCTCTCTCAGCAAAGTGTACGAGTGTGACCCAATGCAAAGCATGATGACCTACTTTTCTCTTTCACTCTAGCTCCCCTCTCTACTGTAGCTCTCCCTCCCAGAGTAACATCCATTCCAGTCAGGTTTAACAGAGTGTACAGTGAAGTCACTCTAGGCACACTATCTGTTGTCTACTCCCCTTTTTTATTTCCTGAATGCATGAATTGGGCCATAAGGTTAATGGAGCAGACTGTCCATATAGGCATAATACACACATGTTCTCTCTTTATTACCCCTTCTCCCCTTTGCTCGGCTGGTGTCTCCATCTAAAGACGTTGATTGAGAAATCAGCCTTTGATTGCCTCGCTGTCAACAGTCTATTCACATCTCCCTCTTCAATGCCACTAATAAGACATACTGTTCTTTGCTTTATTAGAGACTTGTGGTGGGGGATGGGAATGAGGGCTCACACATATATGACTAAACAAGGGCTGAATGTTGAAGCCGAGGGCGAGAAGAGACATGAACCAGTTTATATGACTGAGCAAGAAGAAGGATGAAAGATGCGGATGAAGGAAGGCTGTGAAGCTCCAATGGCCTGTTGTTATTAAGCTCAGATGTTGTACTTTATAGATGTCCTTGCATGCAGTAAACATGCAAACAATTAGAGTGCATTATGGGGTGAGTAAGTGTAATTTCAATGATCACATCTATGTCACTTTGCATAGCTCTGTATGTGCCTAGGGCCTTTTTTGCAAGACGTAGAAAAATATACAAAAAGGTCATTTTTTTTGTAGATAGATGTTTCTTTGCAGAAGGCTGCTTGCAGCGTATAGGAAAATACAGATCCAATCGAAGTCGCTGTCATAATCCCTATCTAGTGATGATATGGAAGAAAATCCCCTAATGCATAGGATAAACGTTATGTGGACATATAGCAGTGTGAACCAGCTGCTGTCTGTACCACTATTGAGAAAACCAACATCTCCAGGAGTGGCAAAAAGAAACATTTATTACTGACTCAATCTAAGATTAAGGAAATGAGACGCCAGTCTTCCTCAACTTTAGAGTGGAAAACTGTCCCACAGTGATATGAGTAATAATAACGCACAAAGCGGCAGAGCACACACAGCGGTGGTGAGTGTTTACATGAGGGCGCCTTGTAGACAACAGCTTTCTTATGATTACATACCCATTGTATCCAACAGGTAGTTGTTGTGACACATCAACTGTTTGCATTAAGAGTCACTTATTATTTATATATTTACTTTAATTTAATATATACATGGGGACACATTTTTACTGTGATTATTGAATAGCCAGATGTCCTTAAAGGGACTTCTACTTAAAATTTTCCTGCTGTCAGTATTCAGACTGTTACTACACTCAATAATGACCTGTAATCCTATTATCACTACACGTGTATTGTCTTGTTGAACTCAACAACAAGATTAGTTTGATCATCCAACTACCACACAACGTATAGAAGAATATACAGTTGCCAAATGTACAAATCTCATTGAGACAATGAGCTGCACAAGATAGCACACTGGAATTTAAAGTTGGTCTTGATATGCGATTCGGAATGCATAAATAGGATCCTGTATAAAATACTTGGTGGTCATGCAAACACTGTACAGCTCACATTGTCAGTTTGAGATTTAATTGGATTAAGGCATCGTGGTGGCAGAGACATGTAATGGCATCGTCCTGGGTTCACGTACAAACAGTGATTGTAGGTAGATGTTTCCCAACCCCATCAGTTGGCTCACATTCAGTTTTTCATAAAGAAAACAAGATAACTAAAAGAAAGCTGAACATTTTTAGCATTTCAGTTTGTACAAGTATCTGAGACACCCGTGCACATTTCTGTGGGAGTTAATGGCCTGGTAATTCATTGATGACATTTAATCAATATGTTATTGCATCTGATTAGGGAGGCATCTCATGAATAGGTTGATAAATTATGTATTTGAAAACATCTGATTCAAAATTAAGTTATCATGAATAATAGGTCAATGCATATTTTGCATAGAAAAAAACTGAATAATAATGAAAACAAAAGAGCAAAACCATCCTGTAAAATACAATCTGTGTTGGATGATGCAGGCTGTGGATAGTGGAACTACCAATGAAAATATGCCCTTAAACTTTCTTCCTCTTTCTCCCTGTCAGATACTCATGTCTACTAGTGATGAGGTTTCCAGTAACGGCACACTAATCTGTTGTAAAACAGAAATACAAATTATTCTGCAGGATAAACTTGTGACTGATGTTATGGAGGACAGAGAGCCCTAAAGCCTTGCAGCAAGAACTGCGTGGGTAGCCTATGGAGTAGATATTGATCAAACTTTAAAGAAAAAAAAAAGGATTTCATTTTCATTGTTTCCTGGGTAAAACAAAAATGGTACAGTCCATGACATTAAAAGAAATCCAGTGGGAATATGTCATAAACAGCTGAAGCCATTAGACAGGATGTGTTGGTACAACTACCCTTCATAATACTGTACTATTTTTCATCTTAGTACCACTGTGGTTTCTCGGTTGAAGAGCCTCATGTTGCTGATGTGGGCTGTTCTGTGCAGCTTGCATGCAAGCAGTTTTCTAAGGTTGACAGGGAGGGTGGAAGAGATTTTATTCACCAGACACATGATGACTGGGAATGCCACTTCCCAAATCAGTCAAGTCAAAAGCGTCTGATGGTCACTGTCCGACTGCTGAGGGATGTGTCAGTGCAGATGACAGAAAAGGAAAGACAGGCATACGCTCTGTAGCTTTCCTGGGATCTTTTTGCCCGGATAATGCAGTCGGCTTGTTTAATCCTCACTACTCAGTCATATGAGTGAGAGAATGGGGATTCAGACAGTCTGGATACGAACAGCGCACATCCTCAGCCACATGCTCTCCTATTTCTGTCTGTGGAGGTCACACCGGAGCCGCTCTGCTCTGCTGCCTGACCAGCATGAGTGTGACTGTCTCCCCTCCTCCCTCTCTGCTGCCCCTCACATCTTTGGTGCCAAAGACAGACATTGTTCTCTTCTTCATCATGAAAATATCAACTTCTCCCCCACTCACAACCCAAACGCTGGTCTGTCTTATGTCTTCTCATTAGCTTCGCCCTAACAAGACGTTTGGCTGGTGTCAGGCAGGCCCTGGCAAAGGTCAGCCAGTTCAACAGGACAAATGACAAGAATGGATGCTTTCGACTCCACAGGAGAGGGAATGTATTAGAACCAAACTGTAAAAAGGGACATATTTTTAGATGTGTAGGTAAAGGAGCTGCAGAAGCAGTATGATTAAGAATCTTTCTTGCCTGCAGGATATTGTTTTGATTATTCTTGATGGACAAGCTAAATGAAAGAGGCTGAAGATGACTGCCAAGACCGTAGAGGCAGAGCTGACAACAAGAATGCACAAGAAATGAGTTGACCTGTGACCTTTCAGAGACCTGTTGGGTTGTGTGCATTTGACACCCAAATTCTTGCTTTCTCTGAAAGTTGTGTTGGCAATCATCTTCAGCCTCTTTCATTTAGCTTGTCCATCATAGCACTGGCATGATATTTTCAGAGAGGGTGCTTTACTTTTGACACTTCTCTGTGTTTTGCGAGAGATCGGCCTTCTATCAGCTGCTTCATACTGTTCAGCACTACACAAAACACACCGGATTATATTCCCTTCTGACCAAGGCCAGAGGGTAAGAAGCCTGTGGGAAGCTGTATTTATACTGTATTTCACACATGATATGAGTAGTGATGATAAATTTGTGTGGTAATTGAGCTGTAAGATTTATGATGACTTGTGTGAATCATCATGCAGTTATGACACATTATATGAAGTCAAATAGGGTTATTCCGAGTAGTTCAAGCAGGGTACTAATATGGGCTACAGACGCTTGAGTTTATATCGTTTCAACTCACCAACTCATCCAAATTGCGCATGTCACATAAAACCCTCTTCTGCGGCCAGATGAACGGCTCTGGATCAGGTTCATCTTCATCCTCCACACTCTGACTGCTCTCCTTCCGACTGAAACACCTGCTGGGCGGGCTCTGCTCAACTGGCTCCCCTGCATCACTCCGCAGGCTCTCCTGGTCCCGGATCTCCTCCTCGATCTCCTCCTCCAGCTGGATCAACATGGGGGCCAACATGCCAAACTTGGACCCACGTCGCGCCACCTCAAGGAGACACAGAACGAAATTCTTCTCGTTGCATCTCTCCACCAAGTCATTTGTCTCAAACATGAGGACGTCCTTGATCCAGAGCTCCTGTCTGCACCAGCTGATGAAATTGGACACATTGTCCCGCGCCACGAACGAGCCAGGAACAACATTGCGTGACTGAAAGACCACATCTTTAGATGGCACCTTCATGGAGTTTGCAGCCTCCGGGTACTCCAGCTGGAAGTCCTGCGCGGCGCGGTTGACGTTGTTGGCGTGCCGACAGAGGGCACAGCCCGTCCCCAGCCCATCCATAAAGGTGTCCGCAGTGATATCCAAATCGTACAGGGTGTTCAGCCATTCAGCCAGATCCTCCTTCATGGCATACAGGTATTCTTCGCTGGATTTAAAAGGCCGGATACTCTTGGAGGCGGAGGACTGGATGTTGCTCTGATCAGCCATGTTGTCGAATTATGTGTTGCCGCCTATCAATAAAGTCTATTTGATAATTCCAAATTGTCTCATTGCACAACTGCACTCCAAAGCGTCATCCGCAAAATAACCGTGTTGACGCACCCATTCCGGATGGCATATCTGGTTTCTTATGGGAGCTCCTTGAAACCAGGCTTTGTGTTGTCAGAGACATATCGGGATGCGGACTGGCCGTGGCGCATGGATGCGTTTTCCGGATGTCTCTGCGAAACCCGTTTCCTTTAAAGAGCGCATCGCCGGGTCCCGGAATGAGAAGGAGAGTGGAGCAGTCTGGGGCGCCGATACACACCCATGCGACTATCCGTTAATCCACCCGGTGGGCGGTGGGTCCTCTTACCCACAAAAATCCACGTGGGACCATGTCTGTGTGGTGGTCAGTCAGCTCCTCGTCGATGTAATCAAGACCACAGAGCAGCACTGAGTCCACAGCTCATCTTCCCTGCAAATAGTCCCGCCTCTTGCACTGAATATGTTGACCTGCTGTAGCTTAGACCAGCAGAGCGACTCGGTGGCACATCCCATTATGAGGGATCAAGGCTCGGCAGAGGAGGAAAATTTAACCCCATGTTCACCAAGTCAGCATACACTCTTTAAAACTGTGACAAGAGCACTTTATATAATGCTGGATTAATGATGCATCATATTTTATTTGTTGATCATATGTCTGAATCGACAAAGTAACTATTAATTACAGTTGTCAAATAGTAAAAAGTAGCCTAAAGTAGGCTAAAATACTGTCAGGGATATTTATTCAACTCTAGTAGTCTAATCTCTCATTCATGAGTTTATGATGGTCTTGCATTGGTTGCACTGACTGTTTAGGACGTTTTACTCTGTAAGAAAATTAGAAATTAATTTTTTTATGATTTTCATTTGGGTTAACACATAAGCATGCTTCATAATGAAGTCTCTGTGTGGTCTCTTTACAAATAGCCTAAAGTGATAAAAGGCCAATAAAGCTTGCATCTCAGCATCACGAGACACCAACTGTGCTTAGTGCAAGAATTGCCCTTCCAACCACCTCATCTTATCCAACGATTAATGCATATGTTAGTTCAGCTTTAACAACCGTATCTAAATCTCTCTTGTAGGTTTTGTAATACTGTGTGATAGTTTAACACAGGTATACTGCACAAGTCACAGATGTCACACCTGGGGAGGAAAGGCAGATCAGCAAACCCTGAAACAGCAGGAGATTGGGGATTGTAAAGAGTGATAGTGAGAGATATACAGTAAACAGTGTTATACAGTCTAGTCAAGTAGGCTGTGAACAGAGCACAAGACCAAGTAGCAAATTCAAGAGCACATGATTTTCTGTGTGCATGATAGAAAATGTGTCTGTCACATATGGTACGAGGCCAGGCAGCTTTATTTATAGCACATTTCAGCAACAGGGCAATTCAAAGTGCTTTACATAAAATATTAAAGAGCAGTTAGAAATGAATACAAAATTAAATACAGATAAAAATACAAGAATAAAATTCACAGTACAGTACGAGAAATGAAAGAAACGCAACATCAAAAAGAAAAGTATTCAGCCTTGATTTAAAAGAACTGAGGGTTGCGGTTGCTGCAGTTATCTGGAAGTTTGTTCCACATATGTGGAGCATAAAAAACGCTGAACGCTGCGTCCCCTGTTTAGATAACAGCTGCTTCTGTTAGTGCTACTTTAGTGTTAACTCAGTTAACTCAGGAGACATGTAAGATGTATCTCCTTCTATATCATCTAAAAAAAATACCAAAGGAGATGAGAATGCAAAACCAGACATGCTGTGATACTGTCAGGACTAATGTTTACAGCTCAACGTGGGGTTTGAAATCCAGGTCAAACTGTGGTGCAGAGACCTGTTTTTCAGGTTTTTAGGGGTGTGTTAAAATTTTGAAAAACATCAAGTAAACACGCTTGTGAGTTTAAAGACAGTCTGTAAGTTAACTCTAAACAAAAGGGTGGCCTTACAACCACATCATAAGGTGTTTTTAATACAAACTCAAATGTGTTAATGTTTCAATAAACTTGTTTATAAGGTTATGTCAATTATATAGGCTATATGAACACTTATTTAAAAAAAAGTCATTGGGACACACATGAACCCTTATTTTTCATATATAACTTAAACTTTTCAATCGTAGGCTATAAATACACCTGAAATATGTATGTTCAAAAACTTCCGACTGGGCCTTTAAAAGTAATTTCCACCATCTAATGTCCCCTTTAACAATCTTTTGGAGCGGCTCATGTACTGTACTAGTGACTTTGAATTTAAGCGAAGCCCACTGCCAATAAGGAGGGCTTGTTTTCATTTAAAAAGAGGGATGTGTCTGTTTAAGAAAGAGAGAAAGAAAGGAAGGGAGGAGGCGGAAGAGAGATAGAGGGGAAAAGACTGGGAGAGAGAGAGAGGGAGAAGGTGGGGGTTGATGAGATCATTTTCTGGGCCTGGATGAATCAGCTTTTCTGTCAGGAAAGAGAGAGAGAGAGAGAGAGAGAGAGAGAGAGAGAGAGAGAGAGAGAGAGAGAGAATTCAGCACTCTATTAATCCACATGAACAACTGGCCACAGCAAATGAGAAGCACTTCAAGATGTCAGCTGTGACAAGGTTTCCCCCAAGGGATAACATAGAGGGCTGTAAATTAAAGAATAAATAAAAATAAACCAGACATGTAGCCTTGACTACTGTATCCTGTCAATAACAACATTGTGAAGTGAGACCACTTCTAACGTGCAAAGCTGTGAGCTGTTTAAGTGTTTGGTAAGAAAATGACCTATTGACCAAATAACAATGAACATCTCACCAGATTATTTTGACAGAATCCTACAGGCAGGATTATCTAGTGGTGTATGACACAGGACTTTCACCAGGAGACCGGGGTTCGTGTCCCGCATGTCACGTTTCCTAAAGTCGCTTTCTTCTTTTCCTGAACCCAACCGTCCCGTTCTTCCCGCGTGTCACGGAACCGCAATTCCAACCCATTACCTTTTCCTTAATTTAAGGGGCCGTGTTTATTTAACGGAATTCTTCCGTGGGCCCATCACCAAATTTTCGGCGATTCGTGTTCATTTCACGGAATTCCGTGAGATCAGGTTTTTTCATATATAGTTTTAATAGCCATGTGCTTGCCATATGTTAAAAATATGTGCCAAAGATTGACATCTGTGATTAATAACGCTTAATTTATAGGGAATACTGCAATTTAAAAAAAGTAATGAGACCCTGACTGAAGTTAAAATGGGAAACTTAGCAGTAGCCTAAGTCATGGAAAGCAGAAAATAAATTAGCCTAATGCCAATTTGATAAGACTGTTTGACTTAAATCTGAAGGGTAAGCTAAATTAAATAATTTATAAGAAAAGACTTCTAAAAGAAAGGCTAAGAAGTCCTGAATGCTATTGAGGTCTGTCCCTTCAGTGTTTTGTGTGAACAAAGAGATGGTGACATTGATGCGATGCCAGAAACCAGGCGCAGCCGGTATCATCGGTCACAACTGTAGCACCAAAGTTTCTCTTCAAACTGCACCACCTATTGGCAAGAAAAGTAACAGCAGCAGTCATTAAGACCTGCAGATGTGCTCCATCTATGGACAAGGAATTTAAAGTAAACAAAAAGTAGTGCATTACTTTGGGTCTAGAAGTGCCATATATATTTCTCACACCCTCAACTGCTCTTAGGATATGGTAATAAGAATACAGAAATCATTTCTCAGGTTACTCAACCAGGGCAAGTACATAACGATGGGGGTTGATTTTATTGGGGCAGCAGCCTAAAATGTGTTCCACCACTTAGGCCTCCAGGGAGAGACGTTTGATCCTTCTGAAAGCCGTCACAGATCAGAGAATATGGCTTCAGCAGAGCCAAATTATTATCTGTGGTCTTGACCAAGTCATGTGAATGCTTTCATAATCACTTTACAGATCCTAAAAACGTCAATGACTTGAAACTGCAACTCCTCTACACCATCTATAATTTAAAAGAGACTACATTAATACATTTGCATTATAGATAATCCTGTACAAATTCTTTTTGTAAAGTAGAGTAAAGCGCACAACTCATCAAATCAGTAAAATTTTATTTCCCAAATTTGTCATCATACAATAGCCAGTTATGGGAAAGGGGAAGCAATTATGTAAACAAATGAGGAAAAGAAAAAAAAAGAAAAAAGAGCATTTTACAACACTGTCAAACCTAATCAGCATATTTAAAAAAACAAGATGTGCACAATACAAGATGTGGCATAAACATGGGTAAACTAAAAAAAAAAAAAAAAAAATGGAAATGAGTTCAATGAAACTGCACAGGATGTTTGAAAGCAGTTCTATAACCATCGAAATATGGAATCATAAATTAAAAAAATTTTATTTTAAAAATCAAATTCCACAAGAGGAACAGTCAAGAAGTTCTCCATCAGTAGGGTCGCTCCCTGCGCTCCTGGCGATGGTCCCTAAAAAAAATAATAAAGCAAGATAACAAATGTAGTGAGTGAGATATTTGCTGTCTGGTTTCCACATCTATATTCTGGTCAGTTTGCATTCATTTGCTTTTTCAATTGCTTCAAAAATTCTAAACAATTTTTATGGTCCACAATCCTTTAATTACTGAACAGAAAAAGCAATAAAACATATTTGGTAAAAGGAGTCTTAATGCTACCTCATATCCATCTTGCCACCTGGAGGGCCCATTCCTCTTCCACCTCTGCCACCCATTCGGTCCATGGGGGGTCCTCCACGCCCGGCCCCTCGGAAACCTCCCCTGTCCATTCCACCACGTCCTCTGAATCCACCACGGTCGCCTCCCCAACCTCCACGGAAACCTCCGGGACCACCAGGGCCTCCAGCCCCACCACGGTCCATGCCTCTGCCTCCACGCATTCCCATTCCCCCTCTGCCTCTGTCACCTCCAGGGGGGAAGGGAGGGCCACCGCCCAACCCTTCTGGCTTGGGGGCTTTGCACTGGTTACACTCCATCCTCCAGGCAAAGTTCTGGTTACCACAACCCCTGGGAACACAGACCATTCAATACATAAATAAATATACACACACACACACACACACACACACACACACACACACACACACACACACACACACACACACACACACACACACACACACACACACACACACACACACACACACACACACACACACACACACACACACACACACACACACACACACACACACACACACACACACACACACACACACACACACACACACACACACACACACACACACACACACACACAAAACTAATCTTTGGTACAAAAAGGCATCAGAGAAGACACTGCACTATGAAGTAATACATACGGGTTAGGACACTCCCAGTCCCCAGCTCTTTGCTGCATGTTTCCTCCTGTGGGTCCACCTCTGCCCATACCACGAGGACCACCACGTGGCATGAACCCGCCACGGTCACCTCCACGGCCCATCATACCTGATAAGAAAATTGACAATTTTTAAAATTGCATGTCTGTACTCCCATTACTTTTTCTGCTGTCCTAAGCAACTAGGATGCAACTGGCTGTCAATTATTTATTGCAGGACAGCTTTGATATGCTGCAGGGTTCAACTGTTCAGCAAGTTTGTCATTTGAAGCAAGTGGTTTCTTGTAGAGTTGGAAGCTAGGCATTTTATGGAGATGTCAGATCACATAAGAACCTGACGTGAAGAATAGTGTGAACATGCCCTAAAATAGATTTAACACTAATACCGCTGACATTTACCTCCACGGCCCATCATGCCATCTCGCATGGGCATGCCACCCCTCATTCCACCCATCATGGGCTTACGGCGTGCCATGGACACCTTAAGCCTTCGGCCTTGGAACTCCTTTCCTAAAATCAAAAAGAAACCATTCAAAAATTATTCGTTGAAGGAACATTAAGTTTATATGCACGAATACCTTCAGGTCTCATGTACACAGTCATTAAAACGCACCATCAAAATGCTCTACAGCTGCTTTGGCACAGACGGGCTCCTCATAGGATAGGGTGGCATCTCCCTTGGGCTTTCCTGAGTCCTTGTCTGTGTATATGTTAATGGCAGGCTGGCCAAGTCTGCGGTTAATCTGGTTAACAAAAAAAAAAGAAAAAAATAATCAATAAAAAGTTTCATTTAGTTTCCACATTAGTTTTGCTTACACCAACATGTAGAGTTAATTATTTTTACCCTAATCGGGCCAACGTGTTTAAAGAATTCAGCCATCTCCTCCAGGTTAGCCTTCTCAGTCAACCCTGTGATGTAGATTGTGCTGTTCTCAGAGTCATCCTGCTCTTCAGGGCGTCCTACAACCAATGCATAAAAATAAATAAATAAATCAGTAAAAATCTCTCCCAATACCACTTCAAAGAAACCTATTCAATAAATGAGTAATAATGGGGTCTAGTGGGACTACTCACCAGTTTCACGCTCGTCGCTGTTCATAGGTCCTGTAGTCCCATCAATCGAGGGCGAGAGAAACAGATTGAGAAAAGTCAGTGTGTGCAACTGAAGTTCAGTGTACAAAACCTAAGGAGTACTACAAATGATAACCCAAACACTCCCTTATAGACGCCGCCAGCCATATTGGGAAGTTGAAAATGGCACCTTATGGTACACCACAATTCTCACAAGTGATATATTGAATTGAAAATAGAACCTCAGACCCTTTGGCAAATAATTGTGTGTCATTTGAAAAGCCTCTTAGACCAGTAAGAAATCCTCAAAAACAACAACCCAGGAATTCGGCTCATGAGATTTGTTAAAAGCAGTAACACACATTTGAATGGAAATTTGTCATTAACCTGTCAAAAACTCATTGTCGAACCATAAGCAGTGACTGAATTATACCAAGTACCCCAGAGAAAATGGTCTCAGGCATTGAAAAAAATTCCAATATTTTCAGATGTGTTCATGTAAATAAATTTTGTAAACCACAATGTAAGACACATCAATATTTGAAGCATATTTGCTCAAAAAGTTTAAGGCTTTGAAAGGACTAACCAGTGTAATACTCGTTAACTTACCACCAGGCTTACTGAAGCCACCTCTGTCTCCAGCGCTGCTAGGGGGGGAATAAATGGAGATATGAAGGCGACTTCCCTTTTACAGCCACTTCCATGGCTCGAGCAAAGTGCTTGATTGAGGGAGTAATCAAAACATTCTAACTAGCCCAACAGAAACTAAAAACTTCCCAAAAGTATAAATACACAATTGAAGCGAGGGGATAAGAGTATTAACTATGTGCCATTCCTTAGCTAGCTGAGTACAACTTCAGTGACAGTTTTCAGTAGTGGATACATTTGTGCAAAAATAATGAATGACTAACATTTTCACTGCTTTTGAAAATGTGACAAAACCCAACATTTGTACACAGGTAGAAAATATTTCAGATGCATTGATGGCATTCATAGGTTTACCCAGAAACAAGCCAACAGCCCAATAACAGTTTAACAAAAAGGTTACAGCTGACTCTGATATGTACAAGTGTAAAAAATAGACAATGCATCTGAAATTTGACAAGAGTAAGAGGTGATCACATTCACCAGGTAACAAAAAAAATAAAATTATTACAATTATACAATTGTTAAACAAAACCCCCAAAATATTAACAGTGTTACCAGGGTTAGGTTAAATCAAAAAACAAAGACTTCCAGGTCAATTTATATACCCATCATGCTTATAAAAACCACCATCCTCAGTTCTTGAAAAAAGGCAGACCCCGAATCTTTGTTTTAGCTCCCTCCTGCTGCTTAAGCTGGCGACTCTGTACAGATACTTTTTAGAGAATAGATGGTTTTAAATGGCTCTCACTGTTACCTGTACGGTATAAATGTGACAAAGCATGTTAAAAAGTGATCAAAAGAATGTGATCAAACATTTGAATTCCAAACCACAAAAACAAGTTAGAACATTTCAAAATGACATGTGCCCACTCCCCCCAGAACATACAAAATACACATGTGCAAAGCTAAAAATTATGCTAAAATGAAAATTTAACTATAAAACAGCTATGCCAACTCAGAATTTATAAGTGTATTTAGGATTATATACATTTCTATTTATGCAATTTGTTAATGCATTCTTTTTTACCTCTACTTTGTTAGCACTGCAGTCTTCGATTATAGTCCTATATTGTCTAAATACGTGTGTTTGTGTGTAAGTGTATTCCCTGAACCAAAACAACAAAGAAGTCATGCAGAACTATTTAAAAAGATTTAGACTGATTTACCAAAAAGGTACATACGTTCTATAAAAAATAAAAAAAGGACACCTGAAATAACGTGCAAGTTTTGACCCCAAACTCATTGTTCAAGGTTTGGGAAGAAAAGGAAAAAAAACCTATCCCAAAAATGAAAATCTGTCATGTCAAAAATTTATATTGCAGAGTGCCTCTGTAGTATTTGGGAAACCAAATATGCTGATGTTTCTCAACTTTTAGTTATACAGCAGTGATGACCGAGCTTAACCAAAACAAATGTACAGTACCACCTCTGTTCACCTTAACACCCCTGGTCTCTCTTGGTAACCTTTTTAATTCCTTTTCAGGGGAACTGAATGCGAGTTCTGATTTGGGGTTGGGTCAAACCCTTTTTGGCTACAGAGGATAGCAGACAGTGTGCACTAATAGGGAACAGACTGTTCAAATGCCAAATATGCATCAAGAGCAATGGCATTTTATTAAGGGGACCAGAATAAATGTGTCAAGGACCCGCTCAATTGAGTTCTAATTTCACTATCATGATGGATACACACCAACATATAATACAAAAAAATATAATACATCCTAATGCCATTACTTGTAGTAAGGCTGAGTGTATTAAAGTGAATCACACTACACCAAAATCAATTTCCTGAACATGTGCTCTAAGACAATCCCTAGTACCTAGGTACTTCTAAAATATTATTACAGTGAAAAAAAAAAAAAAAAAAAAAGTATGTCTGTATACACCAAAAACTAAGCGTGATTTGTATCAAATGTGCTCTCAATGATGTTGAACCTAAATAAAAAGTTGAATTTTCACTGATAATTTTTAGCTTTAATTGATATTGAGACACTGACCACAAAAAACGACTTAAGAACTTCTTTTGGTAATATAGATGAGTGATACGTTCCAATCATCTTTTAGGGCAAATGTTAAAGCTACAAGCAGAACATTTGAGAGAAAGTTCCTTGTATTCTTTGTTTTTATCTTGTAACTGATGCAATTTCTGAGGTCTTTCAGTACCATTATCATGCATTACTCTATTTGTATGGTGCAATTTTTCATTTTTGGCATTACTTCATCAGGCCAGTCAAATGACAAATACCTATTGCCAGTGACAGCCTTGCAAAACCCAACCATAAACTGAAAACACCTGCGAATGTATTCATGAGTAAAAAAGGGGAAAACCCCTTATTAAGAGAAAGAATATGCACCCAAATACAGCACTTGAAAATTGTGTATTTGAAATGCAACAGAATATACTACATGTGGCCCATGTCTATTTATGAATTCCTTTTAGTGTAAACTTTACGTTGTAAGGTCTTGCAGGAAAAAACATTTTAGTAAAGGACTCCCAAAAATAATTTTGGAAAAGAAAAAAAAACTCGTCTAAATCATGATTTATACAACTTCTAATTGCATTCTTTGCATATGTAAGTGGGTCACTCTACAGGGAATGATGCACTATAGTGGGAAACCGGTTTAAAAATGGTGCTGCTGATAGTGAGACAGTGTTTGAACCTTCCTTAACCCACAATCATTTTGATAATGTGTAGATAAGATATTCTTGTAATACGATTATATAACATTCCCTGACCAATTGTGAATATGCAACTCCATTATCCTAAAACATTTTGATATTGGCTAATAATCAAACGATGTTCTCAGATTAAAGCTGTTAAACCTAAATGTTAATGCACAGGTCTGATGAAACTTATTAAAAATTGGATAAACATTTTTCTTACCTTTGGCAAAATTAGAGGCAGGGCTGAGAGAAACTGGATGACAACAGCTACGACTGTAGCCAATGTTGGCATGTACTACATCTTCCATCAGAGGCCTTAGGAATTACATGTGAAAACTCATAATTTATCAGCATTGATTGCTGATAAATCACAACCTTCTTATAAGAGAATAAAGTTGCATAAATTGTTGGTATTAATCTGAATTATTCCAATTGATTATTCCAGTTTTGCTGGGCCTCGTCTCAGCCCTGCCCCAAGTGGCCACAGGACCTGCAGAGTCAAAATACATGAGGAGGTTAAGTGCTAAGGAAAGACACTTACCCCATGCCACGGCCCATGCCTCCACGGCCACGATGCATCATTCCACCTCGATCAAATCCGTCCCTGCCTCTGTTCTCCCCTGACCCAGAGTACCTTGAAGACTCAGAGCCAGAGTAACCAGAACCTCCACCCTGGCCATCCTGTCTGTAATTATCTACAAAACATGAGCATAAATACATTAAAGTATGTTTACAGTGACAAAGTGAACTGTACCAATGAACAGAAAACCACATTCAAGGTTGAGCAAAGCTTACTGTAATGGTTGGACTGGTTGTAACTGGGAGGTCCACCCTGTTGACTGTACTGATTGGCTGGAGGCTGCCCATAGGAACCAGAAGCCTGAGGAGGGTAAGCAGGAGGAGCCTGGGACTGCTGCTGGGACTGCTGCTGGTAGCCCTGCTGACCGTAGCTTGCCTGCGCGGCCTGGTAGCCTGACTGTTGCTGGCCATATGCTGCTGGCTGGGAGTAACTACTTTGGTTGTAAGTGGCTGGCTGGCTACTAGCATTGTAACTGATAGACAAAAAAACAGTATTGAGTGAAATTATGAGAATGTTCTTGTGGAATTCACTTGTTATTTGGTTGCTAGCATAGGGGTACATACCTCTGCGGTGCAGTGGGAGCAGCCTGCTGGCCATAACCAGGGTAGGCAGACTGGGCAGTATACCCTGGCTGAGAGCCGTAAGACTGGGAGGCAGCTGGAGCAGCAGCAGCAGGAGTACTGTCATAACCACTGGCTCCATAACCCTGGGTTGACTGGGAGTAGGCATGAGTGGTCGACTGGGCAGCAGGATAGCCAGCTGTGAGAAAAATTAAAACTCTTTGGGTGACAATCAAAGTGATCATTTGAGGGGATTTCTAAATTAACATTATGATCAATCAGACTTTAAGGGTAGTCTTTGGCTGCAGACAAACCTGATAAGTCAACTCGGGCTTAAAAAAAATTAAATTGTTTTTACCATTAAACAGGTCAGATTTGCATGTGCAGTGTAAGCAGATTACTTACATGTACATTTAATTTCCATTTTGTGTCAACCAGGAATTATGCTCACTTAAATGAAATACCACTCTATCCCCAATGTGCTTGTGGCTCAGTTTTGTTCTATCCAAACCCACCCACTGCATGTAGGTCCAAGCAGAACCACATCAAAATGAGTAATTGTTCCTATTTTAATAACTGACCTGCTGCTGGCTGGGTGTACGAGGACCCATACTGTTGTTGCTGCTGCTGCTGAGTGTAGCCTGCGGCGGCAGGTGTTGTCTGGGTGTAAGTGCCGTCAGCAGCAGCAGGTTGGGCGTATGATCCATAATTCTGTTGACCATAGCTCTGCTGAAAAAGAAAAGAGCTTGATTTAGCTGCTAGGTAGTATAAACATCAACTGAACATTAAGTCTCATTTTATGCTTAAAGACATTAAAACGTATTAATACTACATCCTGTTGCTAGTTTACCCTCTAACTGTTACAAGCAGAATGTGTGACTTTGTTTATATTTGTGTATTTACATCAACAAAGTCTTTTAAATAATCCACAAATGACCTCTAGCCTATTACAAATCACAATAAGCCACTGGCCCAGCACAAAGAACCCACAACTGGCTTACCCCACCATTTTAACTCTCACCTGTGCTGCAGACTGTCCATAGCTTTGTGAGGGCTGGGCAGCATAAGAGGCATACCTATAGAAACACAAATCAAGGTTTTAGCAATCAGAAGACAACGTTTGGGTCTCCCTTAAAGGCTCTTAAAAGTTTCTGCCTGCAGGGTTCAAAATTAACTTCCACCAACTAAATGGCTAAGTTAAAGTTACTAAATATATTACAAAGTTTTTTGGCTGGTGCATCAAGCAAATCTACCAACCACTTGCATATTTTACCAGCATTTGGCTAGTATATGGTGCTAATTTTGAACCCTGTCTTGATGATTAGACCTTTTCCCTGGACTGTGTATGTGAGGCTTTAAACTAACAGTGGTTTAACAGTGGGGTTTATTTGAATCCAGTTGGCGAGAATAAAAACAACTTAGTATCACCCATTAAACAGTCTCCAACATATTTGATGTAAAAATGTACAATTGGAATATTTAAATTTAAGGAGTCCTTTTTAAGCAACCACCCCCAAACAGTTCGTGGCCATATACTCAGACATCCATGCACACTCAAAATACATAGTTACATCACATTAAATCACTTTAGTAAGGTAATTGAAGACTCTTACCCCTGCTGAGCAGTGGTCTGACTGTAGGAGCTGTAATCTGCTAAAGAAAAGACACGTGTTGGTTAGCTCAAGACTGAGCCATCGAACAAAACATTCTTTGCGCGCGAGCAGCTAGCTAACTAGCTAATGCTAGCAGCACGCCCGTCGTTAGGTCGCCACCACTCAACTAGCTACACAATATAGTTAACGTTAAGCCATTCAAGACGATGCTTCACAACGAACTAAGGCAAGTAAGAATTATCGACACGTGCATTAAAAGAATGTTTGATACATCTGGGAATATGGCTTCCATTATCAACCACAAAAAAAATCCATCCGGTAGAAAATACCGCAACGACTCGACGAGCTAACATAACTAGCGTTAACGTTAGGCCTTGTGCCTAGCGCTAGGAAACGCTAACAGATATTTGATATGATATAAACCGAAAAGACGGATTATGCCGGCTCAAACTCTTTTAAAATAAATCCAACCACTTAAT
This sequence comes from Perca flavescens, assembly GCF_004354835.1. Taxonomy (NCBI): domain Eukaryota; kingdom Metazoa; phylum Chordata; class Actinopteri; order Perciformes; family Percidae; genus Perca; species Perca flavescens. The sequence goes on along the minus strand of NC_041335.1, from coordinate 17,821,359 downwards.
TGTTTAAGTTAAATAACACAAATTGCTCCAAATCTGTATAAAAGATCCCAATTCTCATCTTACCCGGAGCTGACGCCATTTTAGTGTGCCTGTACAAGACGACTGGAGAAGGTTGGCTGCTGGAGAAACGTTTTTCTGTTCGCAGAAAACACAAAATATCGCGAGATATACGAGCCCCTGCGGGAACAGTGTCGTTACTACCTTCACTGTCTATGGTTACTACACCTACTACACTACTTGTTTTGTCTGACCGTCTGACCAACAGTTCTACATTCAGATATACTCAATTTACTATCACATAAAACAGAGAAAACCAGCAAATCCTCACATTTAAGAAGCTGGATCCAGAGAATTTTTTTTTTTACATTTTTTGATAATTGCCTAAACGCTGAATCTATTATCAAAATAGTTGGCAATCTTTTTTTCTGTCCATTGACATGTCCATTACCCTATTAATTGTTTCAGCACTAGTACTAAATATGATTCCAACACAAGTTATTCATATTTACAGATGGTTCAAAAGAACCAGATACTGCATTCTTCATCCCTCAGTGCGAGGCAGTGTTGGAATGTAATAAGCATAATATTAACTCTTAAGTACAGATTTGAAGTAGGCTACTTTACTGTTTTCTTTTAGTGCTACTTTCTACTTCTACTCCACTACACTACGAGAAAAATATTGTACGTTTAGTCCACTACGTTATTCTGACAGCTTTTACACATGTAAAATACCACTATCCAACAATAGACCTACAAGTACAGCTACAATTATTAGACGATTAAACACTTAGTTGATTGACAGAACTGTTTTGATCATTTCCAGTTTCTAAAATGTGAGGATTTTAAGTTTTAAGTACAAGCTGTGCTTATAATGTTTCAGTCTTAGACAATAGCTCATGTAGTAAACTCATAAAACACTGATCACACAGTACAGCTCAGTAGTGCATCATTAATATGACGTTCTGATGTTAGTTTGTTGTCAGAGCTGCTAAAAAGCTGACAGCAGAGTTAGAACAGATGGACATGCAGGTATCACTCTGAGCTTAAGAACATAACGAATGTCTATTTTTCAATTGCCCTTTAATTATTGCCACGTGATCATTTGTTTATTTTTCCATATAGTTATGTGTGGTTGTGAAAATATATATACATAGGCCTACAAAGTATGTTATACATAACTATTGCCAATAAACCATAAACATACCAAATGAAAAGAAACAGCATTAAATACATCTCTATCAATATCCTGCATGTAATCTAACAGTTAACAAGATATGCAGTCTATGATTTAAATACACTCATCCTGCCACCTGCTGGTAGAAATGGGAAACATGATCTATTACGGTTAAACCTTATTAAATACATTATTACTGTAGTATAAAACCTATATAGTGCTAAGAGTGACAACTCTGCACACACAATAAGATGAAACTGTATTAGGAACTGTATTGTCCCAATGCGCTTATGAAATGTGACATGTAGAGAAATGCACAATGTTAAACCCCAATCAAGTGTAGTTGCAATCAACTACTGTTCCTAACATGCTGTCATCAGCCTAGTTTATTCATGTTTTTCTAATGTTACACTGGTGCAACAATAGCGTTACAGAAAGGCCTTTCTCTTACATTCGCTTGGCTTTTATTTTGAAGTTCTACTTCCGGGTCACACACTCCTCTCAAACGGAGAAAAGAAAAAAGGAATTTGCTAAAACCGAAATCAGACTATTATTTGGGTTTAGTTTTCTCCCTTTTCTCGTTTTTGAAATCAGAAACCAAAAACGGAAATACGGCTCTGTTTTCCATTTATTCGTGTTTGAATTTAAACGAAAATCGAAAAGAAACACACTGTTTACATTTGTTCGTTTCGTTGTTCAAACGATGAAACAAACTATCAAAGCGTACCCTGGCCACCGACCAAGAAGAAGTCATATGATTCAGTTTTCACAAGACAAGCCGAAAAGATTATTGTACCAGTGTGAAGTTGTTTTTTTTTTTAATGCTAACTGTGACAGTGGGTCCAGTAGGTGGCGGTACGACGCATTTACTCTAGTTTGCCAACTGTCTGTAAACACAAAGACGAAGTATTGACGTAACGTAGTGCGGAAGTGGTTATCCATCCATAGCGCTATCATAGATATATGTCAATGGATATATGAGATATATCCATTATCTATGTCATAGACAGTATATAGAGCGCTATGAATGTTTTAATTTTCTTATTTAAATACACGTATAAGTCGCGTATTGAGGAAATAGTTATTTTATAATAGCAGTTACACTCGCAGGCTCGCAGAGAGGATTTGACAAGATCAGTTGTGTAGCTAGTATTTTTTGCAGCCAGTAAGTAACGTTACTGTTGTGGAATTATGTTTATGCCGTAGACTCCAGCTCCCACACTCAATATTGTGAGAAATAAATAGGGTTATATATCTGTACCTCTTTCATTTTTGCAAGACTTTGTGCTTGTTATGATTACAAACAGATGCTTCTTTACCAGAATTATGGCACAAAAGCACAAGTGAGTGGAGAAACTACAGCTAATGCTAAATAATGCTTCGTATATCGTCAGTATGGTTTTGGTTTGGATCAGATCGCCCTGGATTCTGTCTGGGGACATCTTTATTGATAACACTCATGCTGCTGATGTATGCTGTTGGCATCCAGGCAAGTCTCAGCTTAGGTCCGGGTGGAGACTTCCCAAGGGTCAGAGGTAATTTACTGTATCATGAGCCCTTAATGGGATTACATGCAAATCTCATATTTCAGTGTTCACACCAAAGCTATTTTCTCACCTAACTCTTTTTCTCCTCCTCCTCAGATGTGTTCCTGTATGCTTTCAGTCATGATGAGCTGCCCTCTCTGCTGGTTAGTGTTGCTTTCCTGCTGTTGGTTGGGCCGTGTCAGGAGCGTCGCTGGGGAACTGTCGCCTTCCTCGCCCTCTCCATCCTGACAATGACCATATTACCTCTTCTTTACACCCTGGTCCTCTTTGTCGGTGGGGGTGAGGCGAGTCGGATCTGTGGTTACTCTGCAATCCAGCTTGCCCTGTTTGCAGCACATTGTCGTCAAGTGGCACAGAGGAGGCTGCTGAGGTGTTTGCCAGTCTGGTTTCTCCCCTGGCTTCTTCTGCTGATGGGTCTGCTGCTGCTGCCCGGGACCCCTGCCCTGCTTAACTTCTGCACAATATTCATCGGACACAATTGTATCCTTTCCCGTTTATAAAGTCATTTGATGCTTGGACCAAAATATATTGTTCCAACAAACACATATTATGGTTTTTAGAAGCTTTATTAGACCTCTACTGAGGACTGTGTGCACAGACTTTGACATCTGTCTCCCTTTTCTGTTTTGTTGAACTTGTATTCTTGAGACAACTCACACATATTCCATTCCTATTATTACATAGAGATAGATCTAATATAATTCCCAGCATAGTATAGCCCAACTTTAATCTGAGCAGAGGTCTAATCAGCCACTAGAGATGTTCTGTTACCATTTTCTTTAACCAATATTTGGTGTGACTACCCTTTGCCTTCAAGACAGCATCAATTCTTCTAGGTACACTTGCACAAAGTTTTTGAAGGAACTCGGGAGGTAGGTTATTCCAAACATCTTGGAGAACTAACCACAGATCTTCTGTGGATGTAGGCTTCCTCAAATCCTTCTGTCAGACTCAGTGATGCTGAGATCTGTGGGGGCCATGCCTTCACTTCCAGGACTTCTTGTTCTTCTTTACGCTGAAGATAGTTCTTAATGACCTTGGCTGTATGTTTGGGGTCGTTGTCCTGCTGCAGAATAAATTTGGGGCCAGTCATACGCCTCAATGTTGGTATTGCATGATGGATAAGTATCTGCCTGTATTTTTCAGCATTGAGGACACCATTAATCCTGACCAAATCTCCAACTCCATTTGCAGAAATGCAGCCCCAAACTTGCAAGGAACCTCCACCAACGTTGCCCGTTTCTTTGTGCTTTTTCAAAAGAGCTTGAACAGCACATCTTGAAACACCAGTCTGATTTGAAATATTTGTCTGAGAGAGACCTTGCTGATGCAGTATAACTACTTATATACTATAATTGGTTGATCATACACCTGACTACAATCCTACAAAATCCCTGACTTTTTGCAAGTACCTATAAGAATTGATGCTGGTTTGAAGGCAAAGGGTAGTAACACCAAATATTGATGTGATTTAGATTTTTCACTTTGCATTTTGTAAATTGATAAAAATAAACAATCATTATTTATATTTTTGAAAGCATTCTTAGTTTACAGCATTCTGATACTCTTATCGGTATCGGAACAGCTCTATCAGTAATTCAGAAGACCTGTTTGATAACACATTTACATGAATCCCCTTTTAATGTTTTTGACAGTAGTTACTTACCATGACTAATAACTTTCCTAATAATAGTTTATTCCTCGAAATTTTTGTGTATGTTTTGTTTCAGGCCTTGTGATTAAAATGTAATTGTCTAGATGACCTGATGATAGTCTGGGTGTGTGATTTGTTGCTGAGGGTTTGAGCCAAAATTAGCCCACCCCCACCAAATCTATGAGGAAGCATATTTCCATATAAACACAATGGTTCTCTGTCAAGTCTTTTTTTAAATACTTAATGTACCTCTCAGATCACCAGCCCTTCATTGGGATGTTACATGAGCTGGAGGAGGTGAGGGTCTTGGACTTCATTCCTGATTGGCTGTATGTTCGCGCTTCAGCCAGGTTCAGATTGCCCACCTACACTACTTCACAGAGGTGTGATTCATCTCATTTACATCAAAAGTCTTACTAAATATTCACACTCACCGACCTGCATGCAGATTTCATCAACTTAACTTCATCGGTTGTCACAGATCTAGATCACTTTCTCAGATGATGCCTGAAGATCAGGCAGCTGCTCCCCCTATGAGGGATCCAACTGTTTTGAACCCCCACCCCTGGGTGGATCCAGTACCTGCCTGGATAATGAAAGAGTTTGCTGCGCTGTCAGAGGCCGAGGGGTTGGAGGAACAAATGCTAAGGGCAGGAATACTGGCCTCATTACAGGATGCTCCTGACAACCCTCATGTGAAAGTGGAGGTGCCCAAATCATCAGTTTCCTCTCTGCGGTTAGTAATAATGTAATATCATATCATGTTGCATTTTTTGTGAATGGTAGATGTTTGTAAGATTTCTCACATTATTCCCTAATACAGTTTTATTTATGATTTTGCGTATATATTTACTAAAAGACCAATGTTTCCTTTCAGGCTCCAGCAGCTGGAGAAGATGGGCTTCCCCACAGAGAAAGCTGTACTGGCGTTAGCAGCCTCAAAACAGCTAGATGGCGCCATTTCTCTGCTCATTGATGACGGCGTCGGAGAACAGGCGGTGGTGGTATCAAAAGGGAAGAGCCCTCTGCTGCCGGAGAGTACGTAGACGACCTCACACTCCTGGACAGTGTTTGCTCTTGTGCAGTAAACTGAACTTACATTATGCTTGGGTTTTGCTGAGCTTTAATATTAGTTTTTCCCAGTGGGCTACTTGTAGAACTAATTTAATGATGAGAATTCATAGGGGGAGGAAGAACTGAGTTGTTCTTTTTCCATGACTAGGAATCTAATCAAGTGTAGAGGCAAACTTGACTGTGTTGGAGACCATTTTTGTATCTGCACATAAAATGTACATTGGAGAGAGTGAATGTCATTTACTTATGCTGTAATCACGTTTAATGAATACTGTTGTAACACAAATAAATACAGGGGACATGTTAAAAAACAAACAATGAACATTATTTTATTACACCATTCATCTAAACAGGATTATCTGAACACAGTAACACATTTGCAAGAAAAAGATGTTGAATGAAATATGAAATGGATACACAACAGCATACAAAATAAGATACAATTGATCATTTTAAATAGTTTCACAATAAGTTTGATATAAGATGAAAAAAAGTATTTTCATCAGGACAGTTTAAGCCATTAACAGTGGTAAAATATGTTCAAGTTCCATTAACGGTTTTGCTATTTCCTCTGCGTTTGTTAAATGTCTTGAAATGGACAGCCAGTTTGCATAGTTGCTTTCATTTGAACATTATTTGTTTCCTGGATACAACCTCTGTTGATATGTCACCAAATCCAACTTTGCGGTTTTTTTGCACATATTAAATGTAAATATACCATTGTATAGTAAATCACTTTATCAGTGTATACTTGAAGGGGAGAAAACACACCAGAAAACTACAAAACACTGTTAGCAACACATCTCAGTTAGAGATGAATTCATCTTTTTAGTGAACTACATAACATTGAGTTAAACAATATAGATAGAAGTACATCAAAATTAATACAAGAAGAGGTTTGTTTGTTTACTTGTGTCCTGCAAACTGTACATGCTCAGTTTACTTAAATAGTGGAATCTCTTCAGATTGCAGTGACATTGTGAAAGCAGTACAAACACAAATCCAGTCTATTTTCTCACATCTGATTCCTCCTTTAATTGATAACTCTAAATTACCCTTATTGTCCAGAACTGTTTGTAGCTCAAGGAGCACCACAAAAGATTCCAATTTTCCTTTTTGTCAAATAGTAAACATCTTTATTCTGAGGCTTTACTTCTGTAGCCAAAGAAATGAGACACAGAAGGAGCTGCTGGGTGTGTTATGTAAAGATAAATGTTTGGTTATGGCAATGGGTGGGGGATCAAACTAGTTCTCAGGTTCCAGATGGAGGGCATTGTGGAGTATCAGTGGAGTTTCCCTGAGGTGTTCCCCATCCTAAATCTTACGGTAAAGCCCAGAGAGCGTATCAGATAAGGTCTAAAGCTGTTGAGTGCCGATGAGACCTATAGGAGGGGGAGTCAACCCAGCCTGTGATCCTCAGGGTGAGCGGGGGAGCTACTTCCCTCGAACCTTGGTGTTGGAGGACAGAGGAGAAGCAAGTCGATATGGAAGAGCACCTGCTCGCTTATCTCTGTAGAAACTAGGGGAGGCTGTGCCAAACGGTCCATCCCCAGACCCTAGATCAGGCTCTGTTGAAGAAAGACAGCAGTTGGAACGGGGCCTCCCTGTCCATCAGTGTGTGTGGTCATGTGCACTCTGAAGTCCTAATCCAAGTCTACTCTGATGTAGTTGTTAACCTGGAGGTGTCATGAGTGGGTTCTTATTTAGGACACCAGTTGCCCAGTTTTTAAATCAAAATTATGAATCAACTAACTAGTCAGAATGTTGGAGGGATTTATCAAATCCTTCTGCTGTAAAGGACGTGTATCTGGCTAGTAGGGCTACAGTGATTATTTAAATATTGTATGAATTTGTCTATTTTTTACCTCTTTAGATTAATTGTCTCGTCTATAAAATTCAAAGATATAAAATTTCAAGGATACAAAGTAGCAAATCCTGAAATTTAAAAAAACCAAAACCAGGTATTTTGGCATTTTTGTAGGATATATGACTTAAACAATTCATTGATTATCAAAATTGTGCCTGATTTATTTTCTGTCATTTGATTTATTTTATTGACTAATAATTACAGCAATACTGGCTAGATTAACATACTTCACATCCATCGGTACACATTAATCTACAAAGCATGATTATTATACAAAAGATTAAAGCCCCTGAAAACTTTTTCAAGTTTCAAATCCTAGTTTTTCTTTATAACATTCATGACTAAATAACAACAATCAAAGTTGAAGTTAAAAACAATCTATCTGTATTATTCATTTAATGTGTTGTGTTTATTAATTTGCTTCAGCAGGACTGTGTGGGTGTGGTTTGATCACATTTGATTGACAGTGCAAATCATCTGAATTTTGATTCAAATGTTGCTTAATCCTGATCGGTGCTTGGAAGTTTGGGACATCAACCAGTCAGAAGCGCACAGAACAAATGCACAAATACAGAAATATATCATGTGAAGTAAGTCATGTGATTGAGTAAATAGATTTCAGGGCCTTTAAAGTAATATCTGTGCTACAACCAAAACAATTCATCCATAAGAATACATCTGCTTTTCAGTGACTAAATCAACATTCAGCAGTTCAGTAACAAGTGGTAATTTAATGCCTAACACCCGATCAAGACTTTCTAGAACTTGTCAAAAAGGTCAGTGAGGGCCGGCAGAGCTGTGGGTGAGGATGTCTCAGCGTTACCTGGCCAGATGATAGCCTCCAGCAGCGTCACCCTGCGAGCCAGAAGCTCAAGGTCTGCCTGCAAGTCGTGGAACATCTGCAAGCTAATGTCCTATTAGAGAGCAGTGACAGGGGGGGGACTGTGTGAGGGGGTGGAAACACCAGCCTGAGTCCTGGGGCTGCTCGCGACTGTTCCCACTCCCTGTCCCAGCAGTGAGGTACGGAGGGAGTTTTTGCCCCCCCACCTTTGACCCCTGCCTAAAGCTGACCCTGCCTCAGGCCTCCTACTCACCATGAATACCGATCATAGTCTCAAGGATTAAAACCCTCTCGGCTAAGATCTTCAGCGCCTCTCTGATCTGATGTATTCCGTCCCCCTGTGAAGATAGATACAGCCGTCAAGGTAAGGAGCACAAGCCAAAGAACTGCTCGCCAAGATGCAAGTCATTTTTCCTCTCAATACAATTCAGCAGTTAGAAGGTTAATACAGTCCACACGTCTGCCCAGCACTCTCAGACATATCTGTTCCCTGTATTTCTCTGTATCTCCCTCATTCTCTGGCCATGCTGCTATATGAAGTCAATCTCTGCCATGCTGGGCTGGGCAACATCAGCATGCACGTTACAGACCAGCCCGATTTTGGTGACATAACACAACTGGATTACACTCTCCCAGGATTTAGATTTGATCATGCCATCTGCATTCCTTTTGTTGGGTAGCAGTTAAGCCAGGTGAGTATTTTCAGCACCACAGCTTTCATTCTTAACGCTGTGGTCACAATGTTACCTGACAGAACAAAGCCAGTATAGATTTACACTAAAATCTAATGTATTTGTCTTTTGTGAAAGGATAAGGCAATGGCTTCATGAGTCAAACCTTCAAAAATGACAAAAGGAGATGAACAAGAGAAGTAAAGCAGACAGAGGCAGCTGAAAGCATCACCATCACAAAAGAAGGCATGCAGAGAATAGCTTTTAGGTGAGAGAACTGCTCGGATTAGTAACACAAACCAATGGCATACTTCATGTGTGAAGAAAAAAGGCAAAGTTTTACTGATTCATACAATTAGGCCTACTGATTACTTTTCTACTGATTTAATTTTCTTTCTGAAATGTTGGTATGGATGGTCAGGATGAATTGTGATGTTGTGATCTTTCTGTTCTAGTGCCATCATCAGGTCACATACTAATACATTAGCAAAACTAAAGACATTCCCATCAGCCTCAGCTGTATTTTGTGTCTAGTGCTAATTAGCAGATGCTAAGATGGCGAACATGGTAAACATATCTGCTAATCATTAGCAGTTAACATTGTCATTTTGAACATGTTAGCATGCTGACATTGCGGTATAGCCTAACCGAGCAACTAGCATGGCCAGAGACTCTTTGTCTTGTTAATAGAGAATTAATCCCCCAAAAAAACTTTAGAGAATTCAGAGCTACTTTGCCTTATTTCTGTTTCAACGACACTGTGTTATTTCTGTCATTAGATGCATCCTGTAGTTAATTTTCACATCCAGGAAAGAAAGTTTATGTGGTACTTAAAGGTGAAATCATGCAAGGTTGCATTATGGGGTAAAAGAGGAGGATAGCTGTATCCACTCCACTCACATCAGAGCACAACACTTCTAAACCCAACAGGACCCACCACTGACACATATGGAGGGATTTGGCATATACATTTCGCACATTTGCTTTGTGGTTCATTGAAACATTTTGAAGTCCGTAAAATCAAACAATTACAGTCAAATTCAAAGAAAATTGTCAAAACTTTGCTTCTAGAGGGATATATATTCTACATTTTTTCACTCAGTCAGAGAGCTGGTGCCTGGTGTCGTTACAAGATCGACATTGCTTCTTGTATTTTGTATATTTCAATGTATATGCCAAAGTCAGATGCTGAAAAGGTGACTGTGAAAGGTAGCCATGGGGACAGTAGCTTGCAGAGGGAGTCAGACAGCTTTAGGTTCAAGAGGACAGTGTCGTGACAGGGGACAGCAGTCCAGAGCACACCCCAAGGACCAACAAAAACAAAAACACATTAACACCAAAAGACTTCACACACAAAATTACAAACAGATCGACATCTAAAATCACATATATAATCAACAGAAACAACAAATGTAAAACCCTTTATGACTATCGACTGGGAGAAAAGTGTGGACTTGACAGAAAAAGAGATGTACACCAATTTGTGGCCAATCCCAGCCATAAACATGGTGGGTGTAGATCATAACCAGACCCTGAGATGTGGGTCATGGTTAGACTTGATTTAGGTTACAGAATAGATTCATTGCACTGTAAAGCAAACACGTAATGACATAAATAAATAAAAAATAGCTTACATTTAGATTGCTCTTGTAAAATGAGAGAGGTAAAAGAAAAATAAGGGTTAGACAGACAGACACAGAGAACATATTTAATGTTCAACAAAGGAATCTTAAGTTTATTTGTTAAATCTTCTAACTAAAGGTTAACTCCTCCTGTCTAGGTCCTGTGTCACCATGTGAACCACCAACTACTTTCTTACCGGCAAGCCCTTCTCTCCTGGCTCTCCCTTGGGACCCGCAGATCCCTGCGAAGAAATATTACCAACAGAACAAAGTTGACTTCAAAACATTAATGAAAGCAGTGCAGCAGTTTACACAGACAGAATGAGCTCATTCTCCCCGAGACTGTGTTGTCACTGGTCAGTGTGATTTGTAGTGCTGCTGGTTAGCGTAGTTTACAGTAATATAACCAGCTAAGACATGTGTTGATGTTTCCCCCCATACACTTGTTTACTAATCATCAAGGCAGCAGGGTGGAGATGACTTACCGGCTCGCCTCTGAAGCCCCTCTCTCCTGGGTAACCTAAAGGACCCTGAAAAAAACCCAAAGGCATGTTGTTTAAAGGAACACGCCGACTTATTGGGAATTTAGCTTATTCACCGTAACCCCCAGAGTTAGACAAGTCGATACATACCCTTCTCATCTCCGTGCGTGCTGTAATGCTGTCTGACGGCTCCAGCGGCATCAGGCCAGCACAGAACATGCAGGTGAATGGTTCCAGCAATCCTACTGCTCCGAATAAGTGACAAAATAACACCAACATGTTCCTATTTACATGTTGTGATTTATAGAGTCACAGCGTGTACAAAAAACAACGTAACATTCTAACAGCCGTCTTCTAACTGTAAACAAACCGGGAACTATATTCTCAGGCTAAAGAATATAGTACTTGGGCGGAGTGATATGCTCGCAGCAAGCCTGTCTGAGAATATAGTTCCCGGTTTGTTTACTGTCAGAAGACGGCTGTGTCTCATGTTACGTTTTTTTTTGTACACGCTGTGACTATACAAATCACAACATGTAAATAGGAACATGTTGGTGTTATTTTGTCACTTTTGTCACAATTCGGAGCAATAGGCTCGTTGGAACCAGTTACCTGCATGATCTGTGCTTGGCTAAGCTAATGCTGGAACCGTCAGTCAGCGTTACAGCACGCACAGAGATGAGAAGGGTATGTATCGACTTGTCTTACTCTGGGGGTTACGGTGAATAAGCTAAATTCCCAATAAGTCGGCATGTTCCTTTAAGGATGTAGAGTAAATGAAGAAAACCTACTGAATATCATCATCTGGGAGTGTACTCACCCTCTCCCCACGTTCTCCCTTTGGCCCCACAGGGCCCTGCGTTCCAGGAGCTCCAGATTTCCCCTGTATTGAGTCAGGAAGGAAATTATAAATGACAATGATGAATTTGTACTGCAACACATCTGACAGTGCTAAACTCAGTAAGTGCACGACTATGCTGGGAGTGAGCTTACATTCTGTCCTGAGGGGCCAGGAGGTCCTACTGGGCCTTTGGGACCTGGTGGACCTGCGTAATAGATAGAAAGATTCATATTAGCACCAACCGCGTTCACCCTCTGGGAGGAGGTGGTGCTGGTTTTTAATTGGGTTTTTCCTGGGTAAGCACTGAGCTCAACCTGAAATATGGTCAGCACCTTTAGGTGACTTTATGACTTTATTAAAGTAATAATCTCACACTACAGGCAAAAACCTAATTTTTCAATTCACAATTTTGAGTTTTTGGGCTATTTTGCTTCAATAACATGTCTTCTTTCAGACAATTGGGAAAAAAAACATTCAAAATACACATTTAGGTGTTTATTTTACCACACTAATTGTGCCTGTAAATTTCTCCTAAATTCACCAACGGTTAGCATTAGATAATGCCTGATTTACATATTACAGAGGGGTTTGTTCATATATCATTCATAGCCTGATTTATGCACTATTTTATACCTACAAAACATGAAAATGGATTTTTTTTATGGCTGTTGACAGTATTTAATGAGCTATAAATAAAAGAAAATAATAAATATAAGTAATAATACACCTCTCCGCGAACCACCACCTTATCGTGGTGGAGAGGTTTGTGTGTCCCTATGAACCTGAGGGCTGTGTTGTCTGGAGCTGTGTGCTCCTGGTAGGGCAAAGTGGTCTCCGGTGAGGGGCCAGACAAAGAATGGTTCAAAAACCCTATGAGCCAACGTAGAAGAGTTGAAGTTACCCTGCCTGGAGGAAGCCCGGGGCCCCCGTCTGGAGCCAGGCCCAGATGGCGGGCTCGTCAGCGAGCGCCTGGTGGCCGGGTTTGCCACGGAGCCCGGACGGTCACAGCCCGAAAAAGCAACGTGGCAACTCCCTCTCTATCCCATGGGCCCACCACCTGTGGGAGGAACCGCTGGGCTTGGGTGCGCTGCTACACGGGTGGCAGTGAAGGTCAGGGGCCTCGACGGACCAGACCCGGCTCTGGGGACGTGGAATGTCACCTCTCTGTGGGGGAAGGAGCCAGAACTGGTGCGGGAGGTGGAGCGCTACCTGTTAGATCTGGTGGGGCTTACCTCTACGCACAGTCTCGGTTCTGGAACCATACTTCTGGATAGGGGTTGGACTCTTTTCTTCTCCGGAGTTGCCCAGGGTGTGAGGCGCTGGGCGGGTGTGGGGATACTCACAAGTCCCCGGCTGAGCGCCGCTACGTTGGAGTTTACCCCAGTGGACGAGAGGGTCGCCTCCCTACGCCTGCGGGTTGTGGGGGGGAAAACTCTGACTGTTGTTTGTGCATATGCACCAAACAAGAGTTCGGAGTATTCGGCCTTCTTGGAGACCTTGACTGGATTCCTGCATGGGGCTCCAGTGGGGGACTCAATTGTTCTGCTGGGGGACTTCAACGCGCACATGGGCAATGATAGAGACACATGGAGAGGCGTGATTGGGAGGAACGGCCTCCCTGATCTAAACCAGAGTGGTTGTTTGTTGTTGGACTTCAGTGCTAGTGATGGATTGTCTATAACAAACACCATGTTCGAATATAGGGATGCTCATAAGTGTACGTAGTACCAGAGCACCCTAGGCCAAAGGTCAATGATTGATTTTATAATCGTTTCATCTGATCTGAGACCGGATGTTTTGGACACCTGGGTGAAGAGAGGGGCGGAGCTGTCAACTGCTCACCATCTGGTGGTGAGTTGGGTCAGGGGAAGACTCTGGACAGACCTGGTAAGCCCAAACGGGTAGTGCGGGTACATTGGGAACGTCTGGAGCAGGCCCCTGTCCGACAGACTTTCAACTCACACCTCCGGCGGAGCTTTTCGTGCATCCTTGTGGAGGCTGGGGGCATTGAACCCGAGTGGACAATGTTCAAAGTTTCCCTTGCTGAAGCTGCGGCGAGGAGCTGTAGTCTTAGGGTCTTAGGTGCCTCAAGGGGCGGTAACCCACGAACACCGTGGTGGACACCGGTGGTCAGGGAAGCCGTCCAACTGAAGGAGTCTTTCCGGGATATGTTATCCCAGAGGACTCCGGAGGCGGTTGCAGGGTACCAAAGGGCCCGAAGGGCTGCAGCTTCTGCCGTGAAAGAGGCAAAGCAGCGGGTGTGGGAGAAGTTTGGAGAAGACATGGAGAAGGACTTTCGGTCGGCACCAAGGTGCTTCTGGAAAACTGTTCGCCACCTCAGGAGGGGGAAGCGGGGAACCATCCAAGCTGTGTACAGTAAGGATGGGACACTGTTGACCTCAACTGAGGAGGTAATAGGGCGGTGGAAGGAGCACTTTGAAGAACTCCTGAATCCAACTAATACGCCCTCTATGTTAGAGGCACAGCTGGAGGATGATGGGGGATCATTGTCAATTTCCCAGGTGGAAGTCACTGATGTAGTCAAACAACTCCACAGTGGCAAAGCCCCTGGGATTGATGAGATCCGTCCAGAAATGCTCAAGGCTCTGGGTGTGGAGGGGCTGTCCTGGTTGACACGCCTCTTCAACATTGTGTGGAAGTCTGGGACAATGCCAAAGGAGTGGCAGACCGGGGGGGTCGTCCCCCTTTTTAAAAAGGGGGACCAGAGGGTGTGTGCCAATTACAGGGGTATCACACTTCTCAGCCTCCCTGGTAAAGTCTACTCCAAAGTGCTGGAAAGGATGGTTCGGCCGATAGTCGAACCTCGAGTTGAAGAGGAACAATGCGGATTCCGTCTTGGTTGTGGAACAATGGACCAGCTCTTCACTCTCGCAAGGATCCTGGAGGGAGCCTGGGAGTATGCCCAACCGGTCTACATGTGTTTTGTGGATCTGGAAAAGGCTTATGACCGGGTCCCCCGGGAGATACTGTGGGAGGTGCTGCGGTGAGGGGGTCTCTTCTCAGGGCCATCCAATCTCTGTACGACCAAAGTGAGAGCTATGTCCGGGTTCTCGGCAGTAAGTCGGACTCGTTTCAGGTGAGGGTTGGCCTCCGCCAGGGCTGCGCTTTGTCACCAATCCTGTTTGTAACATTTATGGACAGGATATCGAGGCGTAGTCGGGGTGGGGAGGGGTTGCGGTTTGGTGGGCTGGGGATCTCATCGCTGCTCTTACAGATGATGTGGTCCTGATGGCATCATCGGCCTGCAACTTTCAGCACTCACTGGATCGGTTCAAAGCCGAGAGTGAAGCAGTTGGGATGAGGATCAGCACCTCTAAATCTGAGGCCATGGTTCTCAGCAGGAAACCGATGGAGTGCCTACTCCAGGTAGGGAATGAGTCCTTACCCCAAGTGAAGGAGTTCAAGTACCTTGGGGTTTTGTTCGCGAGGGGACAATGTAGCGGGAGATTGGTCGGAGAATCGGTTCAGCGGGTGCGGTATTACATTCAATCTATCGCACCGTTGTGACGAAAAGAGAGCTGAGCCAGAAGGCAAAGCTCTCGATCTACCGGTCAGTTTTCGTTCCTACCCTCACCTATGGTCATGAAGGCTGGGTCATGACCGAAAGAACGAGATCCAGGGTACAAGCGGCTGAAATGGGTTTCCTCAGGAGGGTGGCTGGCGTCTCCCTTAGAGATAGGGTGAGAAGCTCAGTCATCCGTGGGAGCTCGGAGAGAGCCGCTGCTCCTTCCGGCGTCGAAAAGGAGCCAGTTGAGGTGGTTCGGGCATCTGGTAAGGATGCCCCCTGGGCGCCTCCCTAGGGAGGTGTTCCAGGCACGTCCAGCTGGGAGGAGGCCTCGGGGAAGACCCAGGACTAGGTGGAGGGATTGTATCTCCAACCTGGCCTGGGAACTCCGGATCCCCAGTCGGAGCTGGTTAATGTTGCTAGGGAAAGGGAAGTTTGGGGTCCCCTGCTGGAGCTGCTCCCCCCGCGACCCAATACCGGATAAGCGGATGAAGATGGATGGATGGAATAAATATAAGTCTTTTCAGAGGGGATTTTAGATATAAGAGATATCCAAAATCCCCTCTGTAAAAACCTTTGACTGATACGTCATCAAAATGAAACAAGAATTTTGAACCTGACTTTATCCAAAGTTCACATTTCTGATCTGGAAATGTATGCAAATTAGTGCATTTTTCTCAAGATAATGACTAATTTGCATATTTGAACATAAGATTTCTGAAAACTTGTAATACAAAACATTATTGTCTTAATGTAAGTAATCAACTGAGAACGTTTCATGGTAATCTATTATTTAAACTATTTTCCCTATTCACTTGCAGTGTCTCCCCTTCATTGCCAGACCTTCCTCCACAGCACTGCAAAGGAGGGTCTGGCTCGTCCACACAGCATTCCGGGATGGGAGAAAAACTTGCTCTGGTTTATTGGCCTTTCTTTAAATCAATCACAATAGTCTTGGACGGTGCTAAGCACCGGGAAAAGCTGTGGTGTAGCTGCAAAATTCCCTCGGGAAGGAACTTGTTTTGGTGGAACGTGTACGTTCAAAAGTTGTTTTAGAAAACTCTGATTGGACAGATAGTCTAGCTCAGTGGTTCCCAACCTGGGGTCCGGGCACCCCCAGGGGGGGCGGCAAAGATCACAGGGGGGGCGCGAGTCTTTATCTGGTTTAAGGTTGAGGTAAAAAATAAATATTTGCACGTTAAACAAATTATGATAATACACTAAAATATATTATGTATACAAAAGTCTGTATGAAAACTATATATTTTGTTGTATCCTCGTCTTTCCTGCCGCCTCGGCATCACTATTTTATGAATGAAACATGGCGGAGAAACGTAACAGTGCTGATAACTGCTCTGTATCAAAAAAGAAAGTAAGGCTCTATCTCGAGAGTTACCTGAACTTCGGTTTTTGGGGGGGCTCAGCTTTTCTCAGACATGAGTAGGGGGGGCACCAAGGAAAAAAGGTTGGGAACCTCTGGTCTAGCTAACTGTCTGGATTTACCCTGCAGAGATCTGAGAAAAGGTTAACCATAGTCCTCATAAATCAACCACAGTTTAAAATGCCAACACAAAGGAAGCCCAAGGCAACAGATATCCAGCCTAAATGAGTGATATCCGGCGGAATTGTAGTTAGTGCATTATCACCTGCTAGAGCGAATAGGCAACAGACTCGCTTTTCCAACTCACTTGTGGGTGAAGTGGTTTACCGTTTTTCCCAGTCTCTCAATTATCGCTTATCGCCAAAGGTGCCGCCAAAGAGAATGAAACTTTAAGTTTGTAACTTTAAGCTGAAGAGTAACTTTTAGTGTGTGGACTCAACTGTCAAGGATATTTGTGTTTGGTCACCTGGAATAAGCATATCTTGCATTTAAAAATCACAAAAACTGAGCCTACATGTTTCTGACAGAGTCAAAATGAGACTATAAAATGAGAAATATTTTTGTATGTAAGATGTTTTGATTTAAGATATTTGCTTCTTTCAATGCAAGGTTGGGGTTTTACACACACACACACACAGACACACACAGACACACAGACACACACGGGATAAACATTAGTGATAAACACTCACCGATAGGCCCAGGGGGACCCTGAGGTCCTGGAACAGGCAACCCTTGTGAGTCATGGAAAGTGTTGCTGAAAAAGGGGTCTTTTCCACGACCTAGAGTTGAAACAAAATGTTAATTTAATGGGAACTACTTTAGTTTGTATTACTGTACAAGTTGTACAAGCATTACAAATGTATTTTTTTATATTTTATTTTGTTGTTTGTGTTTTGCATTTAACGGAATCATTGGGACTCAGACCTGGTGGGTTTTTAGTAATTGTTTTCAATGATTGTCAACAAATCTAAAGTGCACTGCCATGACATGAAAATCTAATGTTACTCTCTTTGTAAATGCAGGTTTGTATTATGGGTATATGCAGTAATTTATGTGATGCTCCCACAAGCTCCACCAACCAAATTTTGGTTACATTTATTGATGGTGATCTTTAGGTTTAGGTCCATGGTTTTAGTAGCCGAGGATATAACCGATAATATAGGCTGAGAGAAAGTGCTTCCTGAGAAGTGTACCTGAAGAAGCTGTGATTATAAATAAATATGATCTTGTGAAGAATAGTGATCCAAGTCTTTCAGTGATGTTTTATTTTTTCTGTATGAGTCTTGCTGTCATAAGCACCTGGAAAGGCACTTGAGAATTGTGAATGCTGTGCACAAAGCAATCTGTGTTGATGCTGCTGACTGAGAAGCTTGACTCAGGGCAATGAAGGCCTCTTTATGACATTAGAGTAACCTCCAGAGGGCAGTATTTCCAAACAAATACTCAAACTTCAACAGGTTAGTAAACTACACTTAAATGTGTTCAAAAACACTGTGTTTCACCTTCATAGAAAAAGGAATGTAATACTGCATAAAAAAAAACGTTCTATATACACTGTGTGGCAACACTGAATGGACGTCTACAACTAAATGAGTCTACAAGAGGAAGAGGGTGGTGAACGTGTTACTATTAGAGGAAGTGTGCGGTCATTGGGTCATTTTACACTGACAGGAAACACAGATCCAATCGCAGCATTAGACAGGAGACACAGAGAGGAGGAGGAGGAGGAGGGCTGAAACATCCTCCAGCTGCCAGAACGTTGCACACCGCTAACAGATCACGGCCAGAAGTGATATCCAAAAGAGGGCTGTTCCTCTGTGTCTCTCTCTTCACATATCATTTCCTATTAAGAACGCACTTGGATCTGCTGCTTAACGTGACATAAAAAAACGCGTGGGAGCACTTACAAACACTGAAATTAGATCTTTAAACAACATTGCTCCCCCTCTCTACTTTACTTTCTGGCTGCTGGTTTAGGAACCCTCTCCTGTTCAGCAGAAGGGAATTCCAACCTCCTGATGCAGACGTAAAAGCCAAATAAGCCAGTGTTTTCCAAAGGAAGCTCAGCACGTCCCCTACTGTTACTTTGATGTGAAAAAAAAAATGTCTTGCAGTCTCGGAAATCATCACGCCAACCTCAACGTCCCCGCAGCTTTCTCCACACAGGAACCGAGAGCTAACAAATCTGTGCGCTGCATACTTTGTTTTACCACTGAATCCACATAAACCCGCAGATAGGATGACCTTGAAAGAGCCGACGCAGGCCCCCATCTGTCTCTCACACTCCCCCTCAGCTGTCTGAGCGGCCTACATCTGGAAGTTGTTGAGTGACATCAGTGATGGACAGGTTCTCATCCCAGCATGTGAAGTCTGAGTCAATGTCAGACTGTCTCTGCCTCCATTTAATACTCTTTGATTCTGTTCTACTTGGCTGGTAGACAATAAGTAGTAGTGGTTAAAGGATTACCACCATCCTGTCTGTTTCTCATTCTCCTTGTTTCTTTTGTATATCAGCAGTCCTACAACTTATGAGAGCTCTTGCGCAGCAACATTAAAGTCTGTCTACAGGTCTTGGGGAGTACTATTGTATATATGAAATAAGTTTTATAAAGCCTTTTGTGGCACTGATAAATTGCCTCAAATGATGTCACTTGAGTCAGCGTCGGTTGGGGCTAAAGACTACAAGTTTGAAAATTAAAGAAGAGCTTGTGGAGTTACAAAGAAGTGAGCTTACAGTTACCAGACTTCTGTAGCTCGCTCCTCATCTCTGCTTGAGGCTAACAGCTCAAGGCTACATTAGCTGTTACTAACATAACACTCCTGAATCTACATACAAACTGTCGGAGGTTGAGTTGCATTGTGTGTAATGTAGGTGCCAGGCGGTAGATGCTAGATCGGATCCGCCAAACGTGTCTACGTCAAAGGACGTGCCTCATGGCCTGTCTTATTCTGCCTTTTTCTGCCTCTGATTGGCTTACCCTAGTATTCTTACCCTAACCCTAACCAATCCCCACTCCCATGCCTAAACCTAACTACGTCGACCATGAATTTGTGTCATGGTGACTGTATGAAGTCCGTTAATTGTCCAGGGTCTTACTGTGGTCTGGTTCTGGGATGTGGGCACTGGCTGGAGCTGGAGGCCCTGGAGGGCCAGGCGGGCCTGGTAGACCCCTCTCTCCGGGAAGGCCTGGAGGACCACGGGGGCCTGAGAGAAAGGAATGACAGAAATATCACTGTGCGGACAGACATACTGTACTTCAGAGGTATGTCATATGATCATAACATTTCTTCTGGAGCGACACATCACAACAGCAGACTGGTAATGATAAATGAGGGTGATGCGATGATAGGAGGATAAACTATGACAATAGATTAAAGTGCTGAATGATACAACATAATAGTGTCAGGCAGGAGTGTGTGTGTGCCTCTATATGTATGTATGTACGTATGTGCATATGTGGCGCAAAATCAGCAGCTATACAGAGGAGAAGTGTATGAACTGGCCAACTTTGTTTCTTTGTAATTAACAGAAGGAGGGTCTTTAACTGACTCAGTGACATGGGAAAACTCAAATAAACACCATTAAACTCTGCAAAGTGTTACTGGCACACTGGTTCATAGCAAATGAAATGCTCCCTGCATAAACACCACTAGCTTTTGGACATGTATATGTATGAGTAACAGCCTGTAAGTGGTCCATATGGGCTGGTCAGTTAAAGTGTTCCTTCTCCTCCCCCAGCCTTTTTTTTTTTTTTGAAGGTGGAAAAACGTACCACCACAACTACATCTGACCTCATTGTTTGGACTCTACTGAGGTAATGCTGCCCCTTAAACACCACCTCTTGCCCTCCAACAGACCCAGACTCACCACCTCTCTGTTTATGTGCTGATGCAACTGACAATGACAGTCCACTAATTGCTGCTTTGCAAGGTAATGTTATTATAGCTCTGATTTGACACCTCTGTGGGCCGTTTTCACTTAGCCTCGATAAACACTGCAGTATGACCGGCTGGGTTTTGGCTGCGCAGGGGAGACTCCAAGCTACAATCTGCAACATAGTGGTTGAAATGGCCAATCAACGTGGCCCTTTAGAGTATATGTGACATATTGGGGGGGGGAGAAACAATTTTCATTTTTTTCTGCAGAATAATGGTTCCCTGGAGATGCCGGGGGATACTGCATCAAAGTTTGTAAAACAACTCTCTTCTCAGGATTCATCATAATGTACAATATCACTTCTCCTAACAACACAAGTACACTTTTCTCCCATCTTTCCAAGAACCTCTGGATCAAAAACATATTTGTCTAGATTTTCCATGACATTGGACATATTCCAGTCCTGTGTTTATCTTTCTTTTTAAAATGAAAAAAATCAGCAAGAAAACAGAGCTTCAGATGCAAGACATAGATCTGGTTTTGGGTACTTATATGGTAATGGAGATAGAAAAAACAATAACACCACATGGAAATCATAAGGACCTGGGATTTGTGTATATATAGCTCATGTTCATTTCAGATTGAAGTCACATGGAGCTTCTCGGAAAGTGGGTTTGTAGTTTAACTTTTGCTCTAAATCTCGTCTTTACCCAGCAGCAGGCACAGAGCCGGGGTCGTATGTTAGCCTGAGAGGAGAGGCACTCCCTTCATGATCCAGAGCAGAGAAATAACAGCCTATAGCCAGAGCAGATGTTGCGACAAACTTATACCGCCATTTACTCGGTCATCATTCAAGTCATAGCTGCCTGTGGATTTACTTTTTCCCCAACAGCTCATTTATTATTTGTACATAAGGTCTGAATACATAGAGCAGATTTATGATTCTGGTTTGTGAGCAGCAGCACATGTTGGGGAGTTTTTATGTAGTCTGAAAACAAATGCTTTTGCTGCCCACTGAAACAGCACTTTTAGAAACATATGATTTTAAAGGCCAACGGACAAAATACCCAAATTCCAGAAAGTTACCAGCAGGCCACTGGAACGCTCCAGCATATACCACCGGAGGGTCTGTGGGTTGACCCAGTGGTTTAAAAGAAAGATAAACTCTGCAGCAGGACATCACGGATCAGTCATTTGTTTTTTCCACTGTTGTTTCCACAGGTATTTGGTCAACAGTGAGCCATTCAAATGTCTTGTTCTACAGACAATAGCTTAAGTGGAGAGGCAAGTATTCAACTGCCCTGCAACTCCCTCTGTCTCTCCCAATGAAACAACACAAGTGCTTCATGACAAACTGTGTCAACAACTTCTAAGAAAAGGTTAATTTGTTTCTCTCAGCTCACAACTATCTGCTAACAGCAAGCTGTGTCTATCTCTACTTTCAGTCCTATCTTACCTGCAGGTCCCGAGGATCCCTTCAATCCAGGGCTTCCAGATGGGCCCCTTGTCCCGGCCTCCCCCCGAGGCCCACTGGGACCTGGCAGCCCTCGAGACCCTGGCTTCCCTAAGAGTAGGAAACAGTCATGACGAGTAATCGAACTGGTTTACATCTTAAATGGTTTTACATGGATTGAAAGGCAACTATGGTCACAATGTACCTTCTTTGCCAGGAAGGCCATCTCTCCCCTTTTCACCCTGAGGACCTGTAATGAAAACAGAGAGATGGCTTAATTGAGAGGTGTGGCTCTATGAAAGAATCTGGGCTCAAACCACCTGGAGAAGAGGTTGTTTGAAATCCATGGCGGGATGGGGTGAAACTCTCTAAATTCTAAGTAATAGAGCAAAAAGACTTTTCATTACTGTCTAAGTCATTGTTAGGTTTGATTTAAATTTCAGTTCCAAAATATTAAATATTTTCAATAATTAAAAAAAGATATTTTTGTAGTTTTTAAAGGAGCCATTGATTAATTTTGACTCAGCCAATGGATTTCCTTTTTTTTTTTCAATATATTTTATATACACAGTATGTTTCATTCAGTGTATTAACGGTTGCCCCACCGTGACCATTCACCCTGTTATAGTGAGACTCTGGATCCATATAAGGTGCAGGGGGGATTAAAGCACCACGTACGGAGTGTAACACATAACACATAAAACGCGACAAGGTGACGAACAGAACAACAGAGTGAAGTGACTGGGCTCGACTCCAGAAGAGGACAGAGAGAGAAAGAGAAATGTTCGCTTTCCACACAGCCACAGAGCACTCAAAGTGAGCAGCACAGACAACTGGGCTTAACTTTTGCTAAAGGAAATGAGTGTGTATGCAGTGGAGGAAATAAGATATGAGCAGAGGCAAGCAGGTAGACGGCTGAGAAAAGCTGCAAGGAGTGATTTCTGACTAAATTATCAAAACACAAAACCCTAGACTCAACTTAATAGAAATATGCAGTCTTTTTTTTTTTTTAACCTAAAACCTATTCATGCATGACAGCATGATATACCTACCTGCAGGTCCCTGCTCACCAGGAGCTCCCTGAGTGGGCACAGCCCCCATCAGTAATGAGGCTTCTGGTGCAGTTGCTCCTTTACCCTGAAGGTGGCGATGTGATATGGAGGCTGGGACAGTAAGTAATTGGACCTGGTACAGGAAGACATAAAACAAGTGTGGGCAATTAGCCAATATGCTTCTTTTATGTATTATATTTCCAAGTGATTCAGATACTGTGTCTGAATGACTACAGTACCTTTGCTTCCAGTGAGCTCAGCCGGTCAGTCAAAGCTGTGATTCGACTGCAGTTGAGACAATCTAGAGAAAAAAAACATGTTTGCTTTGCCTTCAGGAATCAGGAACTTAAATATGTAGTTTATATTTGCTATTGTGCTGTATAGTCAAAGCAGTAACATGTTCACAGCTCTTACTAGAGATTGGCTCTCCTGTGCGTGTGGGCGGGTGGCGAAGCGTGGATGATTTCCTCACTGCCACTTGAGCTACAAGCTGGTTCCCTGCATCTGTAACAGAAGATAAAGATACAGAAACATGTCACCTCTGTGGCTTGGATTTAAATTTATAGTAATGTCTTGACCTTGACCTTTATATTTGGAAATTTCAATTTTCATTCATATTCATTGCAAATTGTGCGCTTTGTCTGTTAAGGTAGTGCTATATTAGTGCAGTCCATTTACCATCATACGCAAAATGCCAAGCAAATGCTGGGAATCACAGTTTCAAATTCTCCCCTAGACCTATTCAATTGTTTGATGCCCACAATACTTGGCTCTCCACTAAATCAAATGGAAATCAACCGGTTTTGATAATGCTGCTCACATTAGAGCGGAGAGGAGGCAAAAACACCAAAAATTAAAAAATCTTCGAGTTTTAGCTCGTTGTTTAGACAAAAACGAGACATCTGAAGATGCCAATCGGGGTTCTGGAAAATTATTATGGGCATTTTTCACTATTTTCCTAGTTGACTGACTGACAAACGTGTGAAACATGATGCAAATACAATATCCTAGGAATTACAGCTATATTAGAGGATTGAAGTAGTAGGAACAGTAGGAAGTAGTGTTTCCCTAATGCAGAGAGAGCTGGAAACAAGAGTGTGGAGGTCGCCATTGTGATGGGATGAGTCAAACTAACTTTTATGAAGGACACTAAAGTTTGTGTCCCGTAACAGACCTGCAATTAATTATTTTTTTTCTTGTACTGTAGCCACGATCTCTCCTTTTTCTTAACCAAGTGTTTTAGTTGCCTAACCTTAACCATAGCTCTGTAGATGCCATGCGCAGATATTGTAGAAAAAACTTTAAAAAGGTCAAGGTATGGACAGGCAGCAACAGAAAAACAACTGAGCCTAAAGAAATAGTGACAATAAAACAGTTTAACTGATCCAACTTCTAAATACTCCTTAATAGGGGGCAATATGTCATTTTGTGTTTAACGTTGTCATCATTCCAATGATATGAAGTTACACTGTGTGTTGTGTGAAGATGTTTCACTGTGGAAGATACCAGAAATCAACTCGGTGGGTTTCTATCTTCCAGGTGAGCTTCTTACTCTTAGCCAGAAAGAGATGACAATAAGTTAACAGGATGTAGAGAAGACAGAAATGGAAATCACCAGAGATTGTTGCAACTTCTGTGAGAGACAAACAGTGTGCACGCTGTCTTTGCCAAGCTCCTTTCCTTTTGCCTTGTTTCTTTATGGAGTATAATATCACAAAAGCCTTGGAGAGCAGAGAGTGTAAAGACAAACAATAGTTTCCTTGTGCAGAGAGAATGGGCAGTCTCGGCTCGCATTCTGTCTTGCCTTCATTTTATGAAGTGTGGGAGTTTGTGTCCATGGGTTCTGGATGTTTTGAATGGGCAGACCTTTGTGGAAATGCTAGACTGACTCTTTTGTCTGGCCTGGTCTGGCTCTGGTCGGCCCAGGTGCTCCTGATACAAACAAGAGGCTGGGTTCAGCACCTCATTAGCCACCAGGAAGCACGTCTTTCCCATTCAGCGGCCAGCAGCCACGGTCAACGCCAAGTGCTATACTAAAAGAAGCCACGAAATAGCACCTGCAGCACCAAGTTGGAGCAAGAGGGCGGTATTCTTCTTAAACGGCCTCCCTTATTGTAACATCGGATGTAATGATCTATCTCTATCCACAGCAGACCCAGCAAAGGAAAATGAAGAGCTTAACAAACACTTAAGACAGGAAAGCATAACGGGTTTGGCAATTACCCAAAGAGGAGGGAGAGGGAGGGGAAAGGATGGAGTATGAAAAGTACACAGAACACATGGTTTCAGGTAAATTGAGACCACTTCAATAATTCCCCCTCCTCAAACTCTGTGCTCATGATTTCACTGTGTTGGGTTCTGGGTATTTCTCAGAGGAATACAAGTGTAGATGGATTTAAACCATGTAAGACCTGAGACTGAAATGTTATGGCATGCGCTCTAGATTGTAGAAAACTCTCCCACATTTTGATAACAATGGACGTGGAGAACACACACTTTGTTTCAGCTCTTCACTTGTCTGCAGCGCACTTCAGTCCGCATGGGAAGGACTGCGGAGACAAAGAGACTGAGGTGTGTGCGTACATGCACATGCCAGGGACATTTTCTCTGGAGCTTGGCTCATGTAGATGGCTGCATTCAATTACAAAAGGGGGCTAGAGTAAAGAACATTCAAGTGCCAAGATCCCCTCACCCACGCTCCAGCCATCGTATGAAGCATTAACCCGGCTTTGGCGCAAGGACAACTGTCTCCCACACACCTTTCACACACTATCTCTGTCTTGCAACAACAAATTTAAAATCCTGCAAGACCCCTCTTTTCTTCTGTTAACTACACTGTGTGCGTGTGTGTGTGTGTGTGTGTGTGTGTGTGCATGCAGGCTGAGTTTAAGGCCTGGAGAAAGAGGATGATTCGGATGCCTCGAGTGTGATCCATCGCTCTCTTGGCCAAAAATAACATCATCACAGTTAATAAATGACCCCTGACGGACGTGGCTCATTGTATCCGCTCTTTGTTCTCAGTGGGCTAATTGCCCAGTGTGGGGTGGGGGTGGGGGTCAAAGAAATGTGTGAACGTATTTGACCTTTTGCCCCCATGTTGCACTGGGCCCTAATCAGCGACTGAGTCAGAGCTCTTCACTAGAGAAATACCCCCACAGAGAGTTCAGCGGGCCAGAGGCCGTCCTGACATCAGCTCTGTCTGACACACACACACACACACACACACACACACACACACACACACACACACACACACACACACACACACACACACACACACACACACACACACACACACACACACATATTCAGGTGCTTATGCTATGATTGTTTATGTTCACATCATTATATGCATTGCATATTGAGTATAAAGGTATCTTGAAGCAGCAGGACTGGCAGTGATAACAGCCTCTAAAAAGCAAATCAGATTTAGCAGAAAACTTTCAGACTGAATTATTGGAGCTCTGAAGCCATCCAAAAGTCAAGGGGAGCTCTTACAGTGTTTCTAAGCATGTAGCTGGGGGCTAGGTTAGACAGGTTGATGAAATTGTTTGCCGAAATCTGAGCAATAGGTCTGCCAAGCCACACATGTCGCCCCGTGGGCCCTAGATGAAACCCTGACAGGAGTTTCTCCCCTGTGTTTCCTCTGCTTCACTTCACTTGCTACTGGAATAAATGAAAAACACTAAGGTGAGTAAACCGACCACTAGCTTAAGTTTGTTGAAATATTCATTGTATAAGTCATCAATACTATGCTGGCTGTCAGACTTGTCTCCAAACAGCGTCCAGATCCAGCTGAGACAAAATGCAGTTCACATGTGGTGTTTAACGTGTCTCAACTGTGTATTGAGTTATCTCGTGTGATTATATTTCATTTCCTTGGAGAAATTGCGGAAAGATGAAAAAAATACACATTTGAAGACTTTTTGCATACTGGATAAAACTTCAGATAAAAAAAAAAAGATCAAAAAGTGATATATGACAATGCAGACAGAAAGAGAGTGAATGGTAGCTTTCCTTGGAATAGTTTGTGACTCAGCACCAGAGATACATTTATACCAAATGTGAACAGGACTGAAGGGGGAAACCGCAACATTTTCGATTTGGATTTTGCAAAAGCATTAACAACCTGCTCTCACTATTATATCATTATATTATCATTATGGGAGCCTTATTTCAAAGCTATTACTATTGGCCCTTTAAAACCCACTTGAGCTCAGCTGGGGCCACCAGATTGAGTGCCAAGGGCAAAGTGACCAGGACTGCAGCTGCACCTCTTGCTCTACAAACTGAGGTGTGTGTGTGTGTGTGTGTGTGTGTGTGTGTGTGTGTGTGTGTGTGTGTGTGTGTGTGTGTGTGTGCATGTGCTCTTGTGTAGAGTTTTGCGTGAGAGAAAGTGCACGTGACAAACACGCAGGCTGCATTATTACTGGGCCAAGCTCTGTAGCTCTATTCCTTCAGTGATACTCTCCCAGTGAAAATAAACCAGAGCTCTCATGCTAAGAGGCCAGTTAGCCCTGCCAACCCGAGCCTTTAAACACACATCTCACAATCAGTTGTACTGACTGCCTGATCATCGAAGCTCATCACCTACTGAGGTTTATTAGTTCTTCTGCAGAAAGATTCAGCAGCTTGCACACAGACAGGCCTTTAGGAGCTTCATGAATGTACGAGTGAGGCTTTTGTCCTCTCATACTGTAAGGTCTGCAGCAGAGGGTGGACAAATGTATAATATCAAGGTGTATCTGTACTGTTTTCTTAACGGTGTTGTCTCAAAGTTTCTGTAGGGAGATACAGTACAGGGACTGTGAACGCAAACATCAATACACAAACACACAGCGAGCAGACACAGCAAAGTGCAAGGTCCTGATCCATCTCTGTCTGGTCGATTAGCTGAGCTCAGTGCTGCAGCATCATTAGTGACCAGACGCTGACAGCCAACCAGGGGAGGCATTTGTCTTTGTACCACCTTGGGCAGATTGACGATTGCTACTGCGTACGCGTATACACACACACACACACACACACACACACACACACACACACACACACACACACACACACACACACACACACACACACACACACACACACACACACACACACACACACACACACACACACACACACACACACACACACACACACACCCCTCCTTGAAATAAAGGCAAGCAATTTCTTTTGTCTCTTTTTTCCTTCAAAACAATAACCCATATGAAAAAGACCCAGCCAGGTCCATAGCTTCAAACCCAGATAGACAGTGCCAACCACTGCACCTCCGTGCCGCCCCAAATTCTTGTATAATGCAAATCAAAAAATAGGTAGTAGAGAAATGACTTTTTTTCATGCAGACCTCCTACATTATTTAAAGTACAGATGTCAGGAATTAAATATGGTAAATGAAACACTTCAGAAACAAAATACCACAAGTGAAGCTATTTAAAGTTGTGGGAGAGATATGAGCAGTTCTCACAGCTGGTTTTGCGTCGGCCACTAGAACCCAAGCAAGAATCAACAATTTTTTTTTTTATCAGGCTGTCTGATCAGAAGTAGAGGAAAACAACATTCACAGTCTCTCTTCAGAATAAGACACTGTGTCTCAATGAGATTACCTGTATGAATAAAGGTTAAATAAAAGAAAAAAGAAAATTCACTTCATCATTCGACCTGCGTCAGCTGAGCAAAGTGCATTAGACACACATGTTCGACCCTGATCTTGAGATGGGTCTTCTACTAAGGATACGCTGACCCAGTTAAGCAGATCAGGTATCGTGATGAGACCATAATGTCATAGATCCACATTAAATACTGTTCCTTTGTCCATGTCATTATTATTTTCACAATCAGTTATATTCATTCAGTCATACATACATACAAGTTCAGTGTGATCAGTATTGTTGTTTCACTAATCTTCAGTTTGGCTCTGCTGATTCTCACATCAGTCCTTTCAGCTCCTCCAGCCCATCCAGATGTGCTCGCACACACAGCCTCTAATCTTTCTCAGGAAGGAGGAGGATCTCCCGCCTCTCCGTCCCACACAGGGCTGTCTTTACCTCACCTTCCCTCTCACTCACTCTCCCCGTCTCTCTCACTCTCTCTGCTTTTCCAGCACATGCCTGTAATGATGCTGGTGGCAGTGATGGGGTCTGAAGTCTGGCTGCCCCTCCTGCCCCTTTCACAGCAGGCGGTGGTGTGTAATTACAGCACAGCACTGAATGGTCTGAATGGTGGAGTGACTGCGGTCTACTGACAGTGGTGTTTGTCTGGCCTAAAGACATGTGCTCCCATTGGCATTCTGGGACAGGAGACTGGCCTCACTGGGTACGGACAGCTGTGGGGTAGACCTATCTGCGCAGGATGCAGCACTCGCCTACCATAACCTCCCCTCACTCCCTCCTGTCAGGCTTTCTGCTTATTGTATTTTCCAGAAGGAACTACATCATGGTAAACCACAACTATCTTTCCCAGAGAGGTTTGGTCCAAACTGTCGAGAATACCTGCAAGGCACTCAAAGATACTAATTACAGGAAAATTGAGCTTTGTTTCACAATCACTCACCAGTTTTGCCTCTAATTACTGAGCAGAGCAGACCTCCACTGTTTGTTAACCACTTGTTTTGAGGTTTTAGGAGTGTGGTGGTGTTCTGAGTGTCCACAACAGCAGGAGTGGCAGTTTGTGTTCAAAGAGAGAGAACGAGAATCTGGAGTTTACACAAACCTGAGAGCATAAAAAAACCCAAGAATTTTAAGTGAATTTAAAAATAATATATCTAATTTGTTGTTGTCCCAGTAGTATACAAAAACATAAAACCTTAAGCTTGTGGCAAAATGGAAACAATTTTCTTGATGCTAATGAAAGCAAACAATGCTGCGGTCTGTGTGAAGTGGCTAAAATCAGTGGTGGGCACATCTGTCGAATTGCAGTGTACTTATTTGAGATAGTATGTGGTCGGGACAGGCTGCACTACAAATCCACCCTCCACTCTTTAAACATTTCCTCCACTTGAATGCAGCAGATGTCTAATAAAAGCGAGCAGCAGAGGCTGACGATCCAGCTCACACCCTTCACTTTTATTAAGAGAGACACAATAACACAGAAGCCCCGATGGAACCGGGATCCTCCCTCGTGACCCTGTCTGACCCAAATAAAAGCTGCTTTGTAAACCTTTCCTTGGCGACACCCTAGCTTTCAGTGACCTCGGTTGGCATCTTATTCAGTGATGTGCAACCCTTTTCCCCCATCCATGTCGCTCCTGCGGTCACCAAGGAAACCAGCAAAAACAGGACTCAAGGGCTGCAGACCAGGACTGACTGAATGAAACCACACACTCCTCTGCTGCTGATTTAGTGTGGCAGAGAGGGGTCTGTCTTGTCTGTAACCTCTCCATATAAAACACTCCCTACACACCGCAGTAGTTAAACCCCATTCCTCTCAGCCGAAACACTGCCGCAAGTGGCAGACAAACACACGTGCACTTTCTCTCACGCAAAACTCTATACAAGAGCACAAGAACGAACACACAAACACATACACACACACACACACACACACACACACACACACACACACACACACACACCTTTGTGACTAAAAAACCCATCAACATTTTCCTTTGAAGGATAATTCCGCTTTATTACAAC
The DNA here is from genome assembly GCF_004354835.1 of Perca flavescens. Classification (NCBI taxonomy): domain Eukaryota; kingdom Metazoa; phylum Chordata; class Actinopteri; order Perciformes; family Percidae; genus Perca; species Perca flavescens. Next base: position 17,790,654 of record NC_041335.1, on the reverse strand, counting down.
TCGGGTCTTACAGACATTTGGTCATTGTCTCTATTGGTTATGACAAAAGTAAAGACCAAAGTAATTGCGGATATCTGAGACCATGGCATAATTGCTATAAGTCTGATCGGGCAAGAAACACAAGCAGACAAGTTGTAAAGATGCCAACAGTTAAACAGGATAATCTAACTCTCTTTATTTGAAGGTGAAAACGCACCCCCCCAAAAAAGAATGCACCCAAAATGTCAGCAATAAACCCGCTACAAGACTTAACTGGAACAACTGTGAGGAATATGGTTAGCAACTGTAATGTGGTTTCGCTGAGTGTCAAATTGTAATCTCTTACAGTTTTTCAACACACTAAAATATCATGCATAGCACAATTATTTAAACTGACACACAGAGAGCAAAACCCCTTCTCAAGTCTCCAAAAGTCTAAACACATTTTCTGCTTCACACACATTTTGCAATTCAAAATGGCATTTTTAATGCACTGAACACGGATCTCTGCATAAGACACAACAATCTGACATAATGTCACATGTTTGCCATTTCAAAATACTACCATACAAAATGACACTACATGAGCTAACTGGCCATTATATGTGCCACCTGGCCAAACACCTCAATGGTTAATTGTTACCACTTCAATCAGGAAGTAAGCACAATGAAAAGACCACAGGTAAGCAATCTAAAAAATAAAAAAATAAATGTTTCAATACCGTATGTGTGTATCTGCAAATATGTGTACATGTGAACAATCTGAAGAATTTTCTACAATTTGAACTAGTATTATGGCAAAGCATACTAAAGATGAGAGTGCTCTTCATTATGCCCAACAGTGTGTAGTTGGTTAGACAAAAATCTGGTAATATGAATGAAGTGTGTGCCATTTGGCATTTGGTTGTAGTGCTTCATTTTGCAGGATATATGAGGTATTTTACAGTTTGGGTGTGTGGTTTTGTGAATTGTGTTAAGTATTTTGATAAAACCAGCCTAGTTGCAAAATTGTGTTTTAGCAATTGGAAAAAACTGTAATAGTTACGAAAAAAAACTTAATGTTAACTTCAAATACCAAGTTTCCAAGTACGGCATTACTGGAGGATCAAAAATGTCCAAACAGTAGCTTGCAACGACTAAGCAATATAAATATGTCGACTTGACCAACAGCAATAGGAACAGCAGTGGAGAAGTAGCTGCTCTCTGCAAAAAAACACTGCTGAATTCCTGGCCAGCAGACCCTTTACTCTGACCCTCTCCATTACCATACAGAGGTTGACAAGCGCTCCAGCTCTCTGCCCACATCTGCAGCCAAGCACAGCGCAGGCCAATCCACAAACCTCAGCTAAACATCCTGCCCCATGTCCTCTGCTATACACACACACTCAGCGCTGGGTGAGTAAATCCTTTGCCCTGAGTGTTTGAAGGACACGTCCAGTCAAACACACAGTTTATTTATCCAAGGTTTGTCTGAATGCTCACTTATTATAGCTTAGAGGCCTGTTGCCACACAAGCCAAGTGTAATTTCCCTCCTGTGGTATGATTTGTGTGCGAGTACACATGAGAGCAAGTCTAGTTAAGAAAAAGGTTTCAATAACCTATATTTTTCCTTAGCCACCCATGTAAACAATAAAAACAATGATGTCCCCTCTGACAACTGTGCAGCTGGAGTCATGACAACCAAACACAAAAAGCTTGTGCTAGTGACTGCACTCGTCCATCCAGAGCCAAGACATGTCTGCCAGATTGTAGCCATTCCAACTCCGTTTAGGACGATATTCTGCTTCAATAGCAAACCATAAACGTGCCTCTCTCTGCAGGGATATAAATGAACTGAGAGCAGCAGACATGTGTGGTAAGAAGTAGGCCAAAATCTTTCTTCACTATTGTTTCAATTTTCCTCATGATTCAGCTTCTCTCAGAGAGCATTGTCCATTTCCTCCACCATAACAAATCATTTGAGTTTCCTTTGGGACATCTCATATAACATCCTAATCTCCATTTTGCCTTCATAAGTTTGGATCATTTTACTGTGGAGGTATTCGGTCCCACTCTGAGGTTTGTCAGGGTGAAAAATGTTAGACGTAATATGCTGAAATAGCTAAAAACCACTGTTTCAACACATACTCTTATATGGGACAGAGGCAGAGGAGTCAGTGAGAAGAAATTTTATTTGCAACATCTTCTCATCAGATATTCCCCTCGTCATTGTAATTATGCTTGACAGCCAATATAAACATCTGTAGAAACATAAACGGTTGAGTAAAAACCCCTCTGAGATTCAAGAATTACTTGTTTTTTGCATTTTTAACTGGTGTTAAAATGGATTGTGTAAAAGGATAAACTATAATTGGATTTGAAATGGTTTCAGAAACCCAATGGAGAAATAAAATGATCTCAATTGAACCATATAACCCCTTTAATGCTATAAATAACATGAAACACACCAGAATGTAAGGCCTCAGCATGCTTCAAAACAAGGTATTTAGTGTAGTCTTGGGTGGTATCTATTTTTTCATACCTTCTTGACATTTCACCAGGGTGTTCGGTATACAACGGTATTTGTGTAAAATGAAAAAGTGCACCTGCATCAGTTTAATAGAAAGAGGAGAGTCGTATTTTTGACGGTACTGTCGAAATTTCAAAATTATATATATATATATTTTATTCCTGGTATATCAAAATACCGTCTGTGGGAGACGTCACACACATTCCTGCTGAAGTTTTCTCACTATTCAACTAGTCTGGCTTACCGGATTTACAGTGTGGGTATAAACCGACATCTGGCGCGTGAGTCAGGCATTCTCCCCCCCTTCCGCTAGCTCCGCTATCTATTTTGCAAGTCCCCCCCTCCATACCAGAATGTTTACTCGTGCAGCCAGGCCGTACTCCATCGCCGACACAGCGCTGTGGAGATAGGTCTGGTAATGCATGACTACTATTCCACAGATCAACAGTTTGGTGGCGGTAATACACCAGGAAACTTGTTGACTAGTTTAAGCATAATGAGCTCTTTATGGTTCCTAGGTTGCTACAGTGTATCACTACAGAGACATTGTACCTTATCTGCACTTTGAGCATTCAGGGTTCATAATAGGTTCCCTGACAGCAGATACGTTCATGCATGAAAGGAAAGCAGACATGGAAGTCTGGCTGATAAAAGCACAGCAGTCTGTGTGTGTCCAACATGCTGCATGTTTGGACCCTGGCTGAGTCACATACAGTCCAATACTGCAGACACAGGCCTGAGTCCACAGCAGGGTCTCAAAGCCCCTGATTTAGACGGCTCACATTCTCTCCTCAAATAAAAACTTCACTTAGGCAGCTACCAAGAATACTGTCAGGTAAGAGAGCAAAAGAAATCATATATGAGATACACATATTTTCCATTAGATAAAATCCACCTACTGATGCCCTATCGACAAATAGTCAAATATGGGTGAGCTCTCAAAACAGTGGCACAGTGCCAGGACCAACATCACTCCCTCCACACTCAGGTTCAGTGTAAGATTGATGAGTCTGCTGCACACTGCTGCCTCATTGTAATCACCATCAACCTAATGCCAAATCTGAGCATCACTCTTTACATCATTATACATTTCTGTTACAGGAATTATTTTATGGAATAGTCTTCCACTTCATATCAAAATGGCAGTTACGAAATGGGATTTTAGACATAAAGTTAGGGCCTACTTATGGAATAAAATAGATAATTAGGGGGAAATAAAATCTAGATTGGGGACAGGGAAATTTATTGTTTGGTAGGTCATGGTGTTTTAGCTGGTTTTTTGATGTGTAGTGTTATTTTTTTTTTATTGTTTTAACCTTAGGACTGTATGTGTTTGCATGTCCTGTTCTCTTACATCAGGGACCATGTTGGAAAAAAGTGTTTCTCGCTTTTACATGTTATCCCTCGGATCCCCTTGTTGTCTTTCTATATCCATAAATAAACCAAACCAAACCAACTGTGCACCTGTTAAAACACACAGACACACGGGACTGAGACTGACCACGATACTGTGCCTCTGTGACATGAGTTTGAATAACACAGCCATCCACCGGATACTACTGCATCCCTTCTCTCAGTACGCTGACAGACCGGGCCTCCACACTACTCGTGGACACATATAATCCTACTGCTGCAGAAAATGAAACCGTAATTAAAAGGCAGCAGGTTCGCATTTTTGGCTCTCAGCTTTCTCCTTCGAGGATCCAAACAATCTGAGTGTTGGTGTGATCAAACCAAATGGTGATCTGCTGCGGTTGATTTCTGGGTTACAGATGTTTATAAAGCTGCTTCAGGTTCCAGACTGACAAATGAACAGACTATTAGTTATTATTACTACTAGTTATTAAATCACTGAGGAAATAGGGATAAACCTCAGACATAACGCAAACTAGACAATGTTCCGTAATATCTTTGTTCCTCATTATAAGCATTTTGCTTGTATTGTATTGCCAGGGTTATAATTCAATAACATTATAATTTATCGTCTCTCAGTTAATTTGCCTTGTCAATGGGTAATTGTGATATCGTGAAGTGTCTTTATATTTGTGGTACTGTCTGTATATTGATTTTGGAAAATAGTCTCATTAACATCTTATACATTTCCTTTTTTGGTATTGCCAAGCCTAAATTTGGAAGCAACTTTCACAATTTTTTTTTTGGGCCTTGGCACAAATATTTTTGGTCTCTGTGGAGCTCCCGTCGCTTTGAAAACTCACATAAGCCTAAAGTATCAAAGAGCTTATTGCCAAACCTCTTTTTATTATGCTGCTAATTAGCATTCAACCTATCAATATGTCCTGGCTTTCTGGCAGCTTTAGCATAGTCTTCTTGAGGTTTTGAGATTATTTTGTCTAACCCCTGTATGCATGCAGAATTTGCATACGTGTATATATGCATGCACACACTAAAAACCCACACGTATATACTCACACAGAGTGAGTGGAGTAAATGACTGTATGAAGCACAGTTCCTCTCAGTCTAATCCCTGAGTGAATGGTGTACTGTGTGCCAGGCATTCCTCTGTGTTTTTTGGGGATTAGACCCCACTTACTTCCAGGGGCCGCAGGGTGGGATCAAAGCTGATTGGGCTTTTTGGGTTCAGGGTGGTAGCGTGTGTAACAGAGAGCCTCTACTCAGGTAGACTCGCAGGGTAGGGAACTGGAGAACATGACACCACGGCCTAGACGTGAGACAGCGACACAGGTCGCACACACCTGGTGGTCAACCCTGTGCTAATCCAATACAGCGCTAACCGGCACTGTGCTGATTGATGGCTGGCCTGCAGGAGTTAAGGCTTTAACTCTGGCAATAATCCAGGTATGCCGGACCATGGCTCACTGAGGTTACCCAAACACAAATCACAAAACAAAGGAGATTTTAATCATGGCTCTCTTCAGTCATGGGTACAGTTTACACAGTATAAGGAGACTTTTACGATGAAGACATGAATGAGAATGTATCTGAAAGACTATGCAACAATCTGGACCTCATTCTCCCGATCACTCACACTGCACCGCAGGCTTAAGACAGACAATTTACATCCAGCTAAACAGAAGACAGACAAAACAAACATGATAACTGATACGTAGTGACCTCAGAACACCTCAACAGATCCAGCCAGCGCCTGACCTTTACCCTGGCAGAAAAAACTTTATAATCCATTTAAGACAACAAAGAGGAAGTGGAGGAAGTCTTTATGGTGACACTACAATGTGTAAAGTATTTGAATTACCAAAATAGTCCACATCAGGACAAATACACATAGATGGCAAAGAGCTTTGGTCTTCTGTCAGAGATTAACAAGGCTAAAATAGCGAGACAATCTGGGCACACTGGAAATAAACAGAGTATATCCTCAAATAAACTCAGATATTAACAGGAAATTAGTGTGTCTGTGCATGTGCAGTATTCAGGGAGAAAACCCACACGAAGAGCAGACAGTGCATGCAGTAGACGGCACTAATTACTGGATGTAATAATTTCAAAGACTAACCCATGTATAGCCAGAGCTATCTGCGTCATCTTAATCCTGATGACAAACACTTATATACAACTTGTTTTAGAAATAAACAAAATGACCATCAGAGGATTTCAGCACCCTGCAGATAAGCATAATCATGACAGGCATGGTCTAGCAAAGTTGATTGCACACCACTTAAGCTGCAGTAGGATATCTCTGCTCTTCTTCAAACCCAGCGACGACACCTCAGGTCTGGCCAGTGTTACTACAACATGTGGTTCTGTCTCATGTCTGCTTCCTCTGACAGATGGAAATCGTTTGTGTTTTGCACCATTGGAGATAATTATGCATGCTCTGTGGGCTGTACAAAGGGATGATAAGATAAAGAGGACCAGCGCAGAGCTGAACAATACAAGGGACAAAAATACAGACGCTGGGGATATAGCGGGTGTTTTTCTACAACACAGTCCCCAGATCAGGGTCCTGGAGTGTTTGGGCATGGGGGCAAAAGAAAAGAAATGAAAGAAAAGGAGGGGCAGTGTGTTGTCTATATCAACGATGTCACCTGTATGTGTGAATTATGTTGAGTGGGAATTTCTGGCACAACTTCACCTACTTTCAAGGTGCTTGCAGAAGAGAAATAGTCTGAAAAGACCAAAACTGCTTAATACATTTAGAACAGCCATAAAACACGACTAACTAACCCCAAATTCTACCATTAAATACATACAGCAACTACTGATTATGTAAAATTTAGGGTAAAGAAATGAGCTCAAACATTAAAATCAACAGTGTTTTATTTATTTATGCTTCAAAGATTTATTAACTGTGACTGTACAAGTTGCAGTGTAGATGTAAAGATTTTTGTTTTTTTTGACTAACGCCCACCAGCGGGGGCCTCTGGATGATTCACTCAAGAAAAGCTCTCAGCGATGCACTCTTCCTCCTTCAATGTTATTTTATGTCCAACTCTTTCTCTCTGTCTCGATGTGCCAAGGCACAGATGCTGCCGGGTGATGGAGTGCTGCGGTGTTAATCTGACGAAAGACTGTCACACAGGAACTCTCCGACAGTTTGTAAGCGCACTGCGATTTACTGCCTCTGCTACAGATTACTCAGAGAGAGAAATGAGAAAACTGCCGTGAAAAATGGAAAAGGACTGAAGATAAGAGGGGAGAAGAAAAAAAGAAGATAGAGGGATGAAGATGGGATGCTTCTATTCACAGGGTTTTCACACACCAGAATCAGGGTCTTATCTCTGAAAAGCACTTCAACACAACATGCCCACAGACAGAGCTGACTGTGTGAAGACATGCACACGAGGATGAAAGAGGAGAGGCTGCCATGCAGGGGAGTGGGAGCAGATTACAGGATCAGAGGAAACACAGATCAAAACATAGCTGAACTACCACTGCCTGTACAGTAGAGAGAAACAAAAGGGCCAAACGAGAAGCGAAAAACGACGAGCCATCCATCATGCCGCTCCTGTCAGCTAATAAAACAGACTGTGTGATCATAGTTTCAGGTCAACAGGGGTCGACTGACCCCGGGGGGCTCCAGCAGGGGCTGACGTGGTGGATGCTGCCCTTATCTCAGCAATGCATTACAAAGGAACACAAGCTTCCCTTCAAACTCCTCCCCGCTGGCATTCACAACGTTTTTCAACAACAGCCTCCCCTGCACTCCCTCGCACCCACACTGTGAGAAACTGCTGACCGAGCAAAAGAACAAACTTCAAGACAAACGCCACAGTAGACACTTGGTAACATTGATCTATACTGTAGTAGGGCAAATAATTCTTTTTCATGATTGACTAATCAATTCGTTGTTTGGTCTATGAAATGAAAATCCATCAGAAGTCTAAGAAAAAACACAAATATTAAAATAAGAGAGGCCAATTTTTCAAATGGTTGTTTTGACCAACCAAAAGTTCAAAAATCAAAAATATTTAATGTATGATTCTATTAAACAAAGGAAAGCATCAAGTCCTCACATTTGAGAAGCTGTAACCAGAGCATGTTTGGAATTTCTTCTTAATAAATGATGTAACAGATTAATCATCAACTTTTATTCATTAATTCTGGTCGATCAATTCAGTAACTAATCGACTAACCGCTTGAGCACCACGAGAAAAACTCATGGATGGACGCATATTTACAAAATGACAGAAACTTCCTATTCGAGGTCTATAACTACCACTGTTGGGGAGTAACGGAATACATGTACAGGCGTTATGTATTCAGAATACAAATTAACTATATTCACTCTCTAAATAAATTAAGGCAACTCTGTATTTCCCAGAAGCCCCAATATGAAAACGAAAAAATGAGCTATTTGCATGATCAGTCACAGTGGAGTCGGAACTGGCACAACAGAGCCAGCCAGCCAGGGCAGGAATGCGTTTCTATCATGGAAATTCAAACAGCATTTCACATTAAAGAAAGAACAGGGAGAACGAAATATAACTGTGCAGTGCAACCTCTGCTTGCCAGCAACCAACCTCCTTTTAACATCCGAATCCCTCCATCTCAAACCTGAAGAAGTATCTTAAAGTAAGTTATTTTTTTTAATTAGCCAGGGGTAGTTGTCTGTAGTTTTACTGGTTACATTGCTATTTTATAGTTGACGTGCGACTTTCCATTCTCCTATGTGCTGATTTACTAGCTCCAGAGCCGTTGACAGACTTACTAGCCCCGTTTGACATGCTAGCTAACGTTAGCTAAAATTAGCTCCTGGTAGCTTAGACTGAGGTTAGATTTTTGTAGTATGCAGGTCGGGACTACAAATACAAAAATCTATCCGTTTGTTCAGGTACACATTCAGCCAGTTGGAACAGAAGAACACACCAGAGTAGGCCTGTTTAGTAATCTGTTTGTGATGGCCGCATTCCTACACTTATAAAATACAATTCAATGTGGAAGTAATCCAAGTATTCAGAATACTTTGAGTTCTGTTACGTTACTTGAGATTGAGTAACGTAACAGAATAAATTACAAATTACATTTGTGGGCATGTATTCTGTATTATGTAACGGAATACGTTTTGAAAGTATCCTTCCCAACACTGATAACTACTAGTGTAATAAAACATGATACAGATGTAGCATGCAAATAATAGTGGTAGATCCGAGATCCCTGATTTTGGGAAGCACATGCAGGTCAAACAATATCAGCAACTATATCATCATAACAGCAGTATAAAAGTCATTTAGAGCTGAGTGGTCATATTGAGACAGTCAGTGAGGTGAAGATAAAGTTTCCTTATTGAGTTTCAGAAAGGGGAGATGTCATACTAGGTCTGTCAGAGACTCATGATGTACAGAGTCTTTTATGGCTTTCAAGTTCTAAATCACGTACAGATGAGACCCCCCATAGTCACCTTGGTGTAATTTATCAGAGTGGTCCCGGACACAGCAGCCGTGGCGACGTGCCGAGCTCCCAGCTCCAGAGATTAACACTCTTCGGTCCGAGGGAGAGAAGCGCTCTGACACATATATACAGGGGGAAAACATCTGGTCGGTCTGTCTGTGTATGTATGTTTGCAGTGTCTGTCAGTCTAGCGTGTACATGTATGTGTGTGTGTGTAGTGAACATGACTGAGTATCCCTCTCTGTCCTCCCCTCTTCATCACTGATGTATCTGCAGTTCTTGGCTGACGATGACCGGATCTCTCCAGGCATTCGGTGCTGCAGTAAAAATGGGTGGATGTGTCCCACTGTCTGACTCCAAGCCCAAAAATGTATATCAAGCTGTGACACTGGAAGATATGGAGAGAGTGTCTGTGCTCCTTCATCTGCTCCTCTCACAGTAGTACAACACAGACAGGTTAAAGTACAAAGCAGCTGCTTATTAAAGATTTCAAGACACAGCGGTCAGCCAAAAACCTCTTAAAACCTCTCGTGAGCTTTTAATCCACTTACTCAACCTCTATCCTCTGCTGTTTATCGCATTTTAATTGATTCATAAAAGTCACTATTGAGAGATTAAGTTTCTACATCCACATACAAAACATGAAAGCTAACTGCTGACTTAGTGGGCTGTTTCTGTTTTATCTGCAGTGTTAAACTCTGTTTGAAAGCTGTTAAAATAACAAGTGGCAATTTAGGGCAAACCAACCTTTAAAACTCATTATAAACCCATCTACATAAAACTATATACCAGACCACTTTAAAAAAAGTATTTCAGTTTAAAGCTTCTGAATTAAACATGACATCACTCGGCAGTGAGTTGACCAGACTCAACTTGAGTGGAAAATAAAGTAGTTTTATGCTGTTTTAGCACTTCTTAGTTCTCCTCTCTGTTTCTGTAAGGGTATGAGGGTGAAAACTCAAAGAGTGCAAAGATCCATCATAATTCATACACATACACAGCGGTCGACCCTCAGGGCTGATTTCATTGTGACGGAGTTCAGTGAGAACCCTTGTATCTGTGCCCTGGCTGAGTCATGCAGACTACACTTCTGTGTCTCCCAGAGCTTTGTGCATCCGCTGACCTTATTCACACGGTGGTCAGTAAAATGTAGAGTGCTGGTGAGATAGGTATGTAGTATTCAGGAGACTTTTAAAGGGTCCAACAAGTCCTCTAACTACCTTTTCCACTTCTGGGATCGTTCAGGTGCCGCCGGAAATTCCGCTGGATGTCCCTCTTTTTAGGCCGGATGTCCCACACCTTCCATTTTCTTTGTGTTGGCATTTTTAACTCTGGTCAATTTATGAGGACTATGGTTAACTGCTCCTCAGATCCCTGCAGGGTAAATCGAGACAGCTAGCTAGACTATCTGTCCAATCTGAGTTTTCTGTTGCACGACTTAACCAACTTTTGAACGTACACGTGTTCCACCAAAACAAGTACCTTCCCCAGGCTATTTTGCAGAGGCGCCATCTTTGTGTTCGGGGCTTAGCGCTGCCCGAGACGATTGTGATTGGTTTAAAGAAATGCCAATAAACCAGAGCACGTTTTTGTCCCATCCCCGACTAGCCAGACCCTGCTCCGCAGCGCTGTGGAGAATGGTCTGGCAATGTGAGACTATGCTACAAATTACTGTTGGCATGGCATGAACCTGGTCTTCGAAAATGGTCACACTATCCTTGGCCAATAAGCGCCCCAAAAGTCCCTTTTACTGCAGTCAGCTGTGCCACATTATGCCATTCCATTTCAACACCTAAACTTTTCATCAACAATTCTTCCATTCAAACAACATCAGCATCAGAGTCAAACTGCTGACTGTTGCCATCCACTCTCCTGCTGCACAGCCTCTCAGATCGATCCTTGAGGCACTTCCAGAGAAGAGGGCGGCTGCTTGCTGCTGACAGAAGCTGCCTCGGTTATGACTGAAAACCTGCTGAAAAACTCAGCTGCACTTCTGGAACAAAAAGTAAACTGGCGGTAGCTCGAGCTAAGGTTTCTGCACTGTCAGGTGCAGCTAGGGGAAAGGAATTCCAGCTTGGCGGAAAAGAGCTGCTCTGATGGATGAATGATCCTGAGCAGTGTGTGTAATTCATCTCCCAGCATGCCCTCTCCGATCCCAATGCAGATCAAGGAGTGTGTGAGGCTTCCATCAAAATTAGACATCCACAGAGAAAGTATTAGTCTGTGGGTGAGACTTAACTGTCACTCTTATTGAGCCCTGGAGTCTCTTTTTTTCTGGCAGGTATTCAGGCTGGCTACAGTTTTCAGTCTCACAGTGTAGATGAAAAGAAAACAGAGGAACAAAGGGCAATTAGACCACAACAACATAACAGCAAGCCCACTCAATTCTCCCTGTCTATCTCAGTCAGTCATCTTCCTAGATGTTAAGACACTTGTACAGCACTTTTTTCAGCTTTAATCATTCTTTTGATTCACTGATGCTCAGGCGCTAAAAGAGACACATTGTACTCC